>NC_088228.1:1606416-1756416 GCF_036934945.1 Oncorhynchus masou masou | reverse complement strand
CGGGGCTTCCTCGTGGAGATCGGATCCAGAGGTTCTGGCACCTTCATCCCTCGGGGCTTCGTCTTCAAGATTGGATCCAGAGGTTCTGGCACCTTCATCCCTCGGGGATTCCTCATTGAGATCGGATCCAGAGGTTCTGGCACCTTCATCCCTCGGGGCTTCACCTTCATCCCTCGGGGCTTCCTCGTTGAGATCGGATCCAGAGATTCTGGCACCTTCATCCCTCGGGGCTTCACCTTCATCCCTCGGGGCTTCCTCGTTGAGATCGGATCCAGAAGTTCTGGCACCTTCATCCCTCGGGGATTCCTCATTGAGATCGGATCCAGAGGTTCTGGCACCTTCATCCCTCGGGGCTTCACCTTCATCCCTCGGGGATTCCTCGTTGAGATCGGATCCAGAGGTTCTGGCACCTTCATCCCTCGGGGCTTCCTCGTGGAGATCGGATCCAGAGGTTCTGGCACCTTCATCCCTCGGGGCTTCACCTTCATCCCTCGGGGCTTCCTCGTGGAGATCGGATCGAGGTTCTGGCACCTTCATCCCTCATCCTCCTCGTGGAGATCGGATCCAGAGGTTCTGGCACCTTCATCCCTCATCCTCCTCGTTGAGATCGGATCCAGAGGTTCTGGCACCTTCATCCCTCATCCTCCTCGTTGAGATCGGATCCAGAGGTTCTGGCACCTTCATCCCTCATCCTCCTCATTGAGATCGGATCTGGACGTACCTGCACCTTGCTTCTCTGTCTTGTCTCCCTCTACGGTGGCTTCTACCTCAGGTTCAGATCTTCAGAGCTCCGCCTCATTGGACTGTGAGGGTGTCTGAGACTCCAGACCCTCCATCAGGCAGATTGAAATACTGACTGGCTTTCATCAAGCTGCCCACTTAAGAAAAAGCTTCAAACTGTACCCAGTGCCTGGTTCAGGTTATCAGTCAACCTACCAGGGTAGTTAAAACAGCCTAGGAATTACATCAACAACATAGGGATCACTTCAGAACTTATTGTATGACCTCTTATATACTATATTAGGCTCAGCTTTTGGAACTTTGGTATTCCTAGATATGGCTACAATATTAGGTTCACTACATCTGATGGATTTGGATAGTGCTTTAAAGCAGATTTTAAAAAGCATTAGTAAAGATGTGATCAATACATGTTGATGATTTAAGGATGTGTGGTCAGTGGTGTGTAATGAGGAGCACCCTGAAGAAGGCACGGTGATGCCGAAACGTTTTTTACCCAATAAAGGACTGGGAGGTTTACACATACAGACGTTGCACTGGACACATTTATGAAATTGCTTATTCCAGTTACTAATAAGCATCGACCTATTAAGAAAATAACTGTAACAAAATGTTCAAACCCCGTGAATTGACGAGGAATTGAATAAATTGGTTGGTTGAGAGAGACGAGGCAAAAGGAATGGGAAATAAGCCCGGCTGCACAACCGATTGGCAAACGTAGGAATCATGTGACTAAACTAAACAAACAACTACTATGAATCAAAGATTCTTTATATAATGTATGATAGTAAAACGCTTTGGAGCATCTTAAATTACATTTTGGTCCAAAAGGCAAACTCAACTCCACCATTCATTGAATCAGATGTCTAATTCATCTCAAAACCAACTGATATTGCCAACTACTTTAACGATGCTTCCATTAGCACGATCAACACATTTAGGCACGACAACAAGTTCTGAACCTACACATTCATGCATAAATGAACAAATTATGAAAGACAAACACTGTCCAACATTTTGACCCTGTAATATATATATATATATAAAACACACAGTTGAAGTCAGAAGTTTACGTACACTTAGGTTGGAGTCATTAAAACTTATTTTTCAACCACTCCACACACTTCTTGTTAACAAACTATAGTTTTGGATAGTTGGTTAGGACATCTACTTTGTGCATGACACAAGTCATTTTTCAAACAATTGTTTACAGACAGATTATTTCACTTATAATTCACTGTATCACAATTCCAGTGGGTCAGAAGATTACTACACTAAGTTGACTGTGCCTTTAAACAGCTTGGAATATTCCATAAAATTATGTCATGGCTTTAGAAGCTTCTAATAGGCTAATTAACATAATTTGAGTCAATTTGAGGTGCACCTGTGGATGTATTTCAAGGCCTACCTTCAAACTCAGTGCCTCTTTGCTTGACATCATTGGAAAATCTAAAGAAATCAGCCAAAAATTGTAGATCTCCAGAAGTCTGGTTCACCCTTGGGAGCAATTTCCAAATGCCTGAAGGTTTCACGTTCATCTGTACAAACAATAGTAAGCAAGTATAAACACCATGGGACCACGCAGCTGTCAATACCGCTCAGGAAGGAGACGCGTTCTGTCTCCTAGAGATGAACGTACTTTGGTGCGAAAAGTGCAAATCAATCCCAGAACCACAGCAAAGGACCTTGGAAAGATGCTGGAGGAAATAGGTACAAAAGTATCTATATCCACAGTAAAACGAGTCCTATATCGACATAACCTGAAAGGCCGATCAACAAGGAAGAAGGCACTGCTCCAAAACCACCTCAAAAAAGCCAGACTACGGTTTGCAACTGCACATGGGGACAGACTGTACTTTTTGGAGAAATTTCCTCTGGTCTGATGAAACAAAAATAGAACTGTTTGGCCATAATGACCATCGTTATGTTTGGGAGGAAAAAAGGGGGAGGCTTGCAAGCCAAAGAACACCATCCCAACCGTGAAGCACGGGGGTGGCAGCATCATGTTGTGGGGGTGCTTTGCTGCAGGAGGACTGGTGCACTTCACAAAATAGATGTCATTATGAGGTAGAAAAATTATGTGGATATATTGAAGCGACAACTCAAGACATCAGTCAGGAAGTTAAAGCTTGGTCGCAAATGGGTCTTCCAAATGGACAATGACCCCAAACAGACTTCCAAATTTGTGGCAAAATGGCTTAAGGACAACAAAGTCAAGGTATTGGAGTGGCCATCACAAAGCCCTGACCTCAATCCTATAGAACATTTGTGGGCAGAACTGAAAAAGCATGTGTGAGCAAGGAGGCCTACAAACCTGACTCAGTTACACCAGCTCTGTCATGAGGAATGGGCCAAAATTCACCCAACTTATTGTGGGAAGCGTTTGACCCAAGTTCAACAATTTAAAGGCAATGCTACCAAATACTAATTGAGTGTCTGTAAACTTCTGACCCACTGGGAATGTGATGAAATAAATAAATCTGAAATAAATCATTCTCTCTACCATTATTCTGACATTTTACATTCTTAAAATAAAGTGGTAATCCAAACTGACCTAAGACAGGGAATTTTTACTAGGATGAAATGTCAGGAATTGTAAAAAAAAACTGAGTTTCAATGTATTTGGCTGAGGTGTATGTAAACTTCCGACTTCAACTGTATATAGTATATTCTTTGCAGCAATTTGACCATAAAGGCCTGATTCACAGTCTCCTCTGAACAGTTGATGTTGAGATGTGTCTGTTACTTGAACTCTGTGAAGCATTTATTTGGGCTGCAACTTCTGAGGCTGGTAACTCTAATGAACATATCCTCTGCAGCAGAGGTAACTCTGGGTCTTCCTTTCCTGTGGTGGTCCTCATGAGAGCCAGTTAACTCTAATGAACATATCCTCTGCAGCAGAGGTAACTCTGGGTCTTCCTTCCTGTGGTGGTCCTCATAGTGCTTCATGGTTTTTGCGACTGCACTTGAATAAACTTTCAAAGTTCTTGAAATTTTCCAGATTGACTGACCTTCATGTCATAAAGTAATGATGGATTGTCATTTCTCTTTGCTTATTTGAGCTGTTCTTTCCCTAACATGGAGTTGGTCTTTTACCAGATAGGGCTATCTTCTGTATACCACCCCTACCATGTCACAACACAACTGATTGGCACAAATGAATTACAGAAAGAAATTCCACAAATTAACCTTTACCAAGGCACACCTGTTAATTGAAATGCATTCCAGGTGACTACCTCATAAAGCTGGTTGAGAGAATGCCAAGTGTGCAAAGCTGTCAAGGCAACGGTTGGCTACTTTGAAGAATCTAAATAAAATCTATTTAGATTTGTTTAACCCTTTTTTTGGTTACTACATACCTCCATATGGGTCATTTCATAGTTTTGATGTCTTCACATGTAACAGTGACAGGTTTAGGTTACTGTCATTCATATTCACCCAGTTCAATGTAACAGTGATAGGTTTAGGTTACTGTCATTCATATTCACCCAGTTCAATGTAACAGTGACAGGTTTAGGTTACTGTCATTCATATTCACCCAGTTCAATGTAACAGTGATAGGTTTAGGTTACTGTCATTCATATTCACCCAGTTCAATGTAACAGCGACAGGTTTAGGTTACTGTCATTCATATTCACCCAGCTCAATGTAACAGCGACAGGTTTAGGTTACTGTCATTCATATTCACCCAGTTCAATGTAACAGTGATAGGTTTAGGTTACTGTCATTCATATTCACCCAGTTCAATGTAACAGTGACAGGTTTAGGTTACTGTCATTCATATTCACCCAGTTCAATGTAACAGTGATAGGTTTAGGTTACTGTCATTCATATTCACCCAGTTCAATGTAACAGTGACAGGTTTAGGTTACTGTCATTCATATCCACCCAGGTCAATGTAACAGTGACAGGTTTAGGTTACTGTCATTCATATTCACCCAGTTCAATGTAACAGTGATGGGTTTAGGTTACTGTCATTCATATTCACCCAGTCCAATGTAACAGTGATGGGTTTAGGTTACTGTCATTCACCCAGTTCAATGTAACAGTGACAGGTTTAGGTTACTGTCATTCATATTCACCCAGTTCAATGTAAGTGACAGGTTTAGGTTACTGTCATTCATATTCACCCAGTTCAATGTAACAGTGACAGGTTTAGGTTACTGTCATTCATATTCACCCAGTTCAATGTAACAGTGATGGGTTTAGGTTACTACATGATACTCTACTGTTCCCTGTTCTCATCATGAGGTTGCTGCAACCTGGTCTATGAATGAAAGTTTACGTGTGTAGGTGCACAGGTCAAGAGACAAATTTGAGATGACAGTGACATTCGATACTGCCTTGCACACTCTTACCTGCATCTAGCTGATTAGACATTACCCTGTAAGGACATTAGATATTACCCTGTAAGGACATTAGACATTACCCTGTAAGGACATTAGACATTACCCTGTAAGGACATTAGATATTACCCTGTAAGGACGCAATTCATAGAGACTGTCAGCACCTGCTGTGTGAATCCTGTGTTGTACTACATCTCTACTAAACTGGACATATCCTAAGTTGTACTGTTGTGGTTTGGAACCCTTATTTCAGGCATCATTGCACACATTCCCACTGCAATTTGCTACAAAATACTGCAAATGTACTGCTGGTATACTGTATGACTGACTCCACAGGCTGGCTAGTCCAGCACTAGACTAAATGTGTGGGAAAGCAGCTCAGGTTTCCATCCTATTGGTGACCGATGTTTCGTGCAAATATTCTAAAATCTACATTATGGAAATATAAAAAAATGTTTCCACCAAGCTTGACTTGTTGTGGATCAAAACCAGTGTGATGTCGGGCATTATATTGTAACGACCCTGGGTTTATAAGCATGCTTTTACTATGGATAAGAGCGAGAATATTTGTTCTAATTTGTCAAACATCGACCACCAGAATAAGACACTCGATATTTATTATAAAGGAGAATCAACATCCCTGTGTACGTTCACCGCCCTGTGAAGGTCATTATAACCTACTTCATCTGTTGCCTAATAAACTGCACGGTTTCCCAAGTCCTAGTGGGAGGACCACACACTGTCATTACGTGACTCCACATTTACTTCGATATGATAATTACTAAATCAATATTTCCACATAAAAGGCAGTTCCGCCACTATTTCTAGCGTAATAAATCAACAAGTAGGGCGTCCACATTTGTTTAACTTGCTCACACACAGAAATCAGTCCCATGGACAACCAGTGGTGTGAAATACTGAAGTTTAAAGCATTTTAAGTATGACTTCAGTCGTGTTTTTGGGATGTCCTACGAGCTGGGCGCAATCAGTAAATATACTACTTTAGCAAGGAAATACTTAAAAGTTGCTGCGGTCACAGACAAGGGTAAAATCTGCCAGATCCCACCTGGTAACACAAACGGAATCATGGGATACTAAGTTAACCCATCGCAAGGCCCACCCAGTTGACTATTTAAAGATATCCCAAATGGGACTGCCCTGCTGAAACGGGTTTTTGGATGGTAAGACCTCAGAGAAAAGTCCTTTAGGTGGCCAAGCATCTACATTCTAACCAGACCAGTGAAAAGACTGGACAGGACCCAATTTTTGGAAGACTCCATGTGAACCACGTGAACCAAGTCCTGAAAACCCCTATGCAGTAAACTTTCATTTGGAATTTAGACCCCCGCAAAAAAGTACAATGTAGTTCAAGCAAGACGTGACTAGAAAATCTCATTACCCAATTCTGTTAAATAAATCACCTTCACCCAAAATCAGACAGATCGGATCAACATTTCACTTTATTTAATCAGATTTCAATGAAGAACCTTTCGTGTTGTTCTCTGCCATCGAAAGGGAGGGGCCAGTGTTGTGGCCAGCCCTTCTGCCTGTGGCGGAGGTTAATTTGGCATTGGAATGAGACAGGAGAGCCATGGAGATGGCAGACCTGGCACTAGACAATGCGGCAGCAGTAGCAAAACACACCAACCCTATTGGAAGATTAGACTCGTTACCCCTGATTTAACCACTAAGGAAGGCCGTCTACCGCAACCATTTTAGAAACAGCACAGATCTGAACGTGATTCAGTCTGCTGAATAAAACACCAAGTCGAGTTAAATTTACAAAATGTAAAACGTACTCTACAGTAGTCAACCACCCAAAAAGATCATAAAGAAAGAAACGACACGTTGACAACGACGTGGGATGTGTGTTTTATTGACGTTACAAAGCGGATCTATTTGCCCTTCTTGGCTTTGATCTTCCTCAGGTAGAACTCCAGCTCCTTGCCCTCCAACACGTAGCCATCCACCCTGCCGCACTGGCCGGGCTTGGAGGCAATGCATGCTGGGAGAGGAAACAGAAGATGGTTAATGGAGAAGGGGGGGGGTTGGAGAATGCAATAGCAAGACACAGAAAAGGGTACAATTGTTACCAACTAGCAATTAACAGAAGCCCGAAAAGGGTACATCACCGAGGATTGCGTAGCAGAACTGGGTGGGTGTTTATAATGAACCTCGTAATGTCGTCCCCCAGGGTGCCTGTCCAGCACTCAATTTAACTCATTTAAATTGGGTCAATCAGGTGTTAGTACCAGCGTGTTTCCCCATTTAGGACAGAACCTAAGCCTGCACTTCCTATGCACCCCCAAATCCAATCCCAAGAGACCTGCAGGGAGTGCAGGCTTTTGTTCCGGCGTTAACGCCGTCACAGCCAATCAGTCGGTTGTGAAAACCATGAATAGATCCCATGTGTTAGTGGTCTGGAACCAAAGCTTGTTCTCAGTCCCAGGACCCAGATTGAAGAGCAGTACTATAATTAAGGCCTGGATCCGCAAAGCTCTGAATAAGTGTGCTGATAGAGGATCAGTTGCCTTTTAACTCACCGAGGAGTTTCCCCTGCATGAACTGTTCCTCCAGGAGAGGGCTGATCTTGCAGTTCTTCTTGCGCTCGTCAAACTTCTTCTGAATCTTCTTCGACCTCTTCTTGTTGATCACCTCCTCCTCCTCTGGAGTCTAACACATGAAAGAGACAGATTTGAAGTTAGGCAATTAAAATGGGCACAATGCTGCAATATAAACACCTGTGATTGACGAGAGCAGCTGCCAAGTGTAGCTATCCCCATGGTAACAGCACTAGTAATTTAGCTGCAATATCAGAAAATTCAATTCCACAGAAACATTAAGTGTCACTAAGTTCTCTTGTATTGTAATAAATCCAAGGTCATTCTCAGAGTCACGAATATCAATCAGTCACTCAGTAGCAGAACCGGACAGTTATCTTCATAGAAAAACCAGAGATTCTAATCAATATTATGGACAAACATGAATGTTTCACAGGGATCTGGACACTCAAATCACATATTTAGCGGCTGTTATTGCGGGTGTAGTGAGACTTGCGCTCCTAGCCCCAACAGCGAAGTCTAACGATTCACAAATCTAAAAGGGGCACCGTTTTGGCCTCAGCAGCCTCTGCCTTACGCAAAAAGAGAGTATGCGAAAAGGGGAGCCATTTGGGACACAAATCTGTTGACTGGTAAATAGCAGCATAAGAGCTTGCCAGAGGTAGTTCACTATGTAAGGAAACACATAGGAGCCAGTCTTTTAGCACGTACCAGCTTGGCTCCCTTCTTGCGCCCCAGAGGAGTGGCGAAGTGGGCCTCATACCACTGCCTGTAAGGCAGGCTGTCGACGAGAACGATGCAGTTCTTCACCAAGGTCTTGGTCCTCACCAACTCGTTGTTAGAGGCGTTGTACACCACATCAATGATCCTGGTCTTACGAGTGCAGCCTGAAGAATAAAGACTGCGTCAACACGTAGCAAAATTATGTGAAACTACTGGAGGTATGAAAGTTAATAATGAACAGGTATGAAACATTGAAGAGCAGCCTGGAGAACGAACACAACGACCATTCGATGTAAGGTAGCATTAAAACCCGAATAGGCTGTAGTATGGGGTGACAAAACAAAGAGTTCAATCCAGTTTGGTTTTAATCACTAAATCTAGCTTTTGTCTTTCTCAGAGTCACGAATATCGTCACAAGCATTCAGTAGCAGAACTGGACATGGGTATCTTCACAGAAAGACGTCACTACCACTGATTACCCTAAAGAACAGGACTTACTCAGATTTAACTAGTGTGTCCAGCAGAACAACCGTATGGAAACTTACACTCAGAGCCCCAGGAGAAGTTGCCCACGTCGACCCTCAGAGCGCGATACTTCTTGTTGCCACCGCGGGTCCTCACCGTGTGAATTCGGCGGGGTCCAATCTAGGAAAGATAGGAAAACGTTTGTTTTTAGTAGAAAACCAAAAAAAATTCATAATAAAGTTAACTAATTGCGCTACGTGTGCCACGACGTTTACACGTGTCCCATTGTTCAGTATTGGTGTGTCAGTGTAACTATGACAGTCCGGATCATTGGTAGGTCCTAAACTTTGAACCAAAACGGTCAAAACAGACCTACCTATGGTCAATGTCTAATCATCCACACTCCCGTTGAACTAGCAACCAGTGCCCATTCCCCCACAGCAATATCACAGGCATCAAGTCTATGTTGAGGTTACTATAACTTTACCTTGGTGTTGGCAGGAGGACGACCAAGCTCATACTTCCTCTTCTTGTGGTAGGGCTTTCGTTTGCCGCCGGTCTTGCGGCGTTTATGCCAGTTGTCCCTAGAGATACCTGGGTCACAAGAAACATGAGGCAAGACACTGGTGAGAAAGGAGCAAACTTCCGAATTAACACAACAATAGTTACTTTCAACGTGCTTTTGAGTGTCAGTTCTCCAAGGTGGTTATCCGCACTGTAATGTCAGAAACCTAATTGTCATCATTTTCACTCAAGCACAGAACTACTCCGAATAGAGTGCAATTTACCAGAAGACCTATGGTCTCAGTTCTTCTCAAGTACCCCCAGGGGGTCTTAGGTGTCCCTGGGTAGGAAACCACTGCAGTACCACCAGCCAGCCAAGTACACATGGCACGTTCCCCTGCGCTAGCGTGGCTGTGAGTAGCCATTAGCATAGCGTCATGGTGAAAAGAGTAGCCAGCTGACATGACTATCTAGCTTAGTAGACACTGCACAGTCTAGTAGATATAAACTTCGTAACAATGCCGAGTTGGTCGCGATGCAAAGTAATAAACTCCGTGAGCGAAAACGTGGGAGACATCCGAAGGCCGAGCGCACCACTAACTAGGTAACGAGGACTTGCAAGCAAAATTTCAACCAACCAAGCCAACCCAAAAATGTATATTAACGTTAAAGGGATAAACTAGACTTAGAAACAGTAAATATTACAAGCGACTGAGTGCAATTCGAGAAATAGTTGCAAATAAGGCTCAATTGCATGTCAACTGTAGACTAGCCCATGAGAGCCGCCATCTTGTAACATGTCAAGACATTGTAAAACAATCGTTTTAAAAAGTAGCAAATGTGTTATCCGTATAATTTAACAACATAACCATTTGATATTAAAATACACTTTAACATGCCAAACCATCTTAGATATAGTCCTGATGTAAAACAACTGATGGACAAGGATTTTCGCAGCGACCAGAAGATGAAAACACGTACCCATTCTAAGGCGCCGGGTAGAAAGAGAACACGCAAGGGCTCATGGGGAAGTTTGACGGTGTCAGATATCGCGAGATTGTAAGAGCAGCTCTTCTTCGGATATCTCCAAATGCAGTTCAGCAAACTGGAAATTGAACTACCGTCTACTATGTGTGACCAGACTGTGCACCAACCAGGATATACTTGAATGTGCCAAAATTATTACTGCTGTGATTCAACGGACAGGTGGCTGAAATTGGATTTTGGAAGCAGGGAAACGTTTCTCATTATTTTCGACAAAATAGTATCTCCCATAAATTGCTATGTGAATTTTATTTAACTAAGCAAGTCAGTTATGAACAAATTCTTATTTCCAATGACGGCCTAGGAACAGTGGGTTAACTGCCTTGTTCAGGGGCAGAACAACAGATTTTTACCTTGTATTATCTCTCCATGCAGAAAAAGCTTTTGATAGACTAGGAGGGTCACATCTCTGGTCTGTATTTTGGCGCATATGAGACATGGCTCCAATTGTATTAATATGGTTACAATAATATATATTCAGTGCATTCGGAAAGTATTCAGACCCCTTGACTTTTTCGACATTTTGTTGCGTTACATCCTTATTCTAACATGGATTAAATAAATACATTTCCTCAGCAATCTACACACAGTACCCCATAATGACATCACAATGCCCCATAATGACAAAGGTAAAGCAGGTTTTATGACATTTTTACAAATGAATAAAAAACAGAAATACCTGTTTACCTATTCAGACCCCTTTGCTCTGAGACTTGAAGTTGAGCTCAGGTGCATCCTGTTTCCATTGGTCATCCTTGAGATGTTTCTACAACTTGACTGGAGTCCACCTGTGGTAAATTCAATTGATTGGACATGATTTGGAAAGGCACACACCTGTCTATATAAGGTCCCACAGTTGACAGTGCATGTCAGAGTAAAAACCAAGCCATGGGGAATTGTCTGTAGAGCTCCGAGACAGGATTGTGGCGAGGCACAGATCTGGGGAGGGGAACCAAAACCTTATAGCAGCCTTGAAGGTCCCCAAAAACACAGTGGCCTCCATCATTCATAAATGGAAGAAGTTTGGAACCACCAAGACTCTTCTTGGAGCTGGCCGCCCGGCCAAACTGAACAATTGGGGAAGAAGGGCCTTGGTCAGAAAGGTGACCAAAAACCCGATGGTCACTCTGACAGAGCTCTTGAGTTCCTTTGTGGAGATAGGAGAGCATTCCAGAAGGACAACCATCTATCTCTGCAGCACTCCACCAATTAGGCCTTTATGGTAGTGTGGCCAGACGGAAGCCACTCGTCCATAAAAGGCAAATGACAGCCCGCTTAGAGTTTGCCAAAAGGCACCTAAAGACTCTGACCATGAGAAACAAGATTCTCTGGTCTGATAAAACCAAGATTGAACTCTTTGGCCTGAATGCCAAGTGTCATGTCTGGAGGAAACCTGACACCATCCCTACGGTGAAGCATGGTGGTGACAGTATTATGCTGTGGAGGTGTTTTTCAGCAGCAAGGACTGGGAGACTAGTCAGGATCGAGCTAAAGATGAAAAGAGCAAAGTACAGATATTTCCTTGATGAAGACCTGCTGTGCAGTGACAGAGCTTGAGAGGATCTGCAGAGAAGAATGGGAGAAACTCCCCAAATACAGATGTGCCAAGCTTGTAGCGTCATACCCAAGAAGACTGGAGGCTGTAATCACTGCCAAAGGTGCTTCAACAAAGTACTGAGTAAAGGGTCTAAATACTTATGTAGTTGTGGGTTCACAAGCATCTTCGCTCGTTGATGACTGCACACCGTACCACAACGAGGGGACGGACCACAACGAGGGGACGGACCACAACGAGGGGACGACCACAACAAGGGGACGGACCACAATGAGGGGACGGACCACACATCCTTAGGAGGTCCTCCCATTACTAGGGTGAGGTCAGAGGTCAGAGATCATTTTGATAGCTCCAGATCATCCTGGGGCTCCATGGTGTGCAGAGATTACTCAGATGTTGGTTGTGGCACCAAGGCAGCAGCTACTCTTCCTGGGGTTTATTATGGATCCCCATTAGTTCCTGCCAAGGCAGCAGCTACTCTTCCTGGGGTTTATTATGGATCCCCATTAGTTCCTGCCAAGGCAGCAGCTACTCATCCTGGGGTTTATTATGGATCCCCATTAGTTCCTGCCAAGGCAGCAGCTACTCTTCCTGGGGTTTATTATGGATCCCCATTAGTTCCTGCCAAGGCAGCAGCTACTCTTCCTGGGGTTTATTATGGATCCCCATTAGTTCCTGCCAAGGCAGCAGCTACTCTTCCTGGGGTTTATTATGGATCCCCATTAGTTCCTGCCAAGGCAGCAGCTACTCTTCCTGGGGTTTATTATGGATCCCATAATCTTTTTATCATCAATTTCTCTCAGCCAATCATCATTAATTTGTGTAAGTGCTGTGCTTGTTGAATGTCCTTCCCCATAACCGTGCTGAAAGTCTGTTGTCAATTTGTTTACTGGGAAATGGCATTGTATCTGGTCAAACACAATTTTGTTCCAGAATTTTACTAAGAGTCGGTAACAGGCTGATTGGTCGGCTATTTGAGCCAGTAAAGGGGGCTTTACTATTCTTAGGTAGCGGAATGACTAACTTCCCCCCAGGGCTGAGGGAACACACTCTCTAGTAGGCTTAAATTGAAGACGTGGCAAATAGGGGATGTGATGTGCCACACCTGTCAGATGGATGGATTATCTTGGTAATGAGAAATGTTTATGAAACATGGGACCAAGACTTTCTATGTTGCGTTTATATTTTTGTTCTCTATAAGAAGCTGTTCACCTTTAAACCAGTTAAATGTCATTAAAAATGTAATCTACATCATCTCCAAAAGTAATTATTTATTATGAGAGGGCCATAAACAATAGATAGAAATGCTGCATAGTGTTCACCTTTAAAACCAGTTAAATGTCATTAAAAATGTAATCTACATCATCTCCAAAGTAATTATTTATTATGAGAGGGCCATAAACAATAGATAGAAATGCTGCATAGTGTTCACCTTTAAAACCAGTTAAATGTCATTAAAAATGTAATCTACATCATCTCCAAAGTCATTATTTATTATGAGAGGGCCATAAACAATAGATAGAAATGCTGCATAGTGTTCACCTTTAAAACCAGTTAAATGTCATTAAAAATGTAATCTACATCATCTCCAAAGTCATTATTTATTATGAGAGGGCCATAAACAATAGATAGAAATGCTGCATAGTGTTCACCTTTAAACCAGTTAAATGTCATTAAAAATGTAATCTACATCATCTCCAAAGTCATTATTTATTATGAGAGGGCCATAAACAATAGATAGAAATGCTGCATAGTGTTCACCTTTAAAACCAGTTAAATGTCATTAAAAATGTAATCTACATCATCTCCAAAGTCATTATTTATTATGAGAGGGCCATAAACAATAGATAGAAATGCTGCATAGTGTTCACCTTTAAAACCAGTTAAATGTCATTAAAAATGTAATCTACATCATCTCCAAAGTCATTATTTATTATGAGAGGGCCATAAACAATAGATAGAAATGCTGCATACTCCAAAAAAGTTACAAATCTCACCTTTCTGCTAAACAAAAATGGATTTGTATGTTTAGTGTTGGAGTAAACGTGACATATTTTTCTGAAAAACAGCTCTTTCTCAATGAAAAGATCTTAAACAGCCACCACTCACGCTGTGAAAGTCTCGCAGAGCACTGACACTGACTCGTTAAGAACTCGCCTTTAATATCGTATGAATCTTGTACGTCCTTGACAAACAGAATGTTTTTGTTTTTTTTAATCTCGGAATTATTTTAGATGAATGGCTATAAAAATCGATTTCTAAACAACGTGCTATAGTGATGAAACCACTGTCTACTGCTGCGCTACGACGTAGCGATCTCAGGCATGTATTTGTCAGTGACTGTGACGTAGAGTTCAGTCAGGAGTTGATGGACAGTCGGAAGAGCGAATTAAATGGTAGGAGGGACATCCCGGCTTCAAGTGGTTTCAGATTTCACTTCCTACGTCACACATTTGCTCAGAAAAATAAACTCTGTGCAATTTTGAACACTTTTTTTTCCTTCATAAAGAGTCTAACCTGAGGTGTGTTGCTCAAACATTTTGTGAGCTATTGATGTTTGAATGTCTGAATGTCTGGCGATTATCCAGTGAAGCCATAGAAAACCACTAGAGGGCATGTGCTCCGTCATATCGATGGGACCAGGGCTTCCAGGCTTCAGTAAAAGTCATGCATCATTATCTCCAAAAGTCATTATTTATTATGAGGGACAGGAAGACAAACATAGAAATGCCTCTGTAGTTATTCAAAACCTAAATGTGAGTCAGTCTTTAGGTCTCTGCTCCTTATTTGAGTTCTTATTTATCCTATCTAGATAATCTCTTCTAAAGTCATCCTATTTATCCTATCCCATCCTATCCTATCCCATCCTATCCCATCCTATCCCATCCTTCTATCCCATCCTATGTCATTCCCATCCTATCCCATCCTATCCTATCCCATCCCATCCTATCCTATCCCATCCCATCCTATCCCATCCCATCCTCCCATCCCATCCCATCCCATCCTGTTCCTATCCCATCCCATCCCATCCATCCCATCATTCCCATCCCATCCCATCCCATCCCATCCTATCCCATCCCATCCATCCTAATCCCATCCATCCCATCCTATCCCATCCTATCCCATCCTATCCCATCCCATCCTCCTATCCTCCCATCCTTCCCATATCCCATCCAGTCCTATCCTATCCTCCCAAATCCTATCTATCCATCCCATCCCATCCTATCCCATCCCATCCCATCCCATCCTATCCCATCCTGCCCATATCCCATCCCATCCTATCCCATCCCATCCCATCCCATCCTATCCTATCCCATCCCATCCTATCCCATCCCATCCCATCCTATCCCATCCCATCCCATCCCATCCCATCCCATCCCATCCTATCCCATCCTGCATATCCTATCCCATCCCATCCCATCCCATCCCATCCTATCCTCCTATCCCCCATCCCATCCTATCCATCCCATCATCCCATCCCATCCCATCCCATCCTATCCCATCCCCCATCCTATCCCATCCCATCCCATCCCATCCTATCCCATCCCATCCTATCCCATCCCATCCCATCCCAAATCCTATCCCATCCCATATCCCATCCCATATCCCATCCCATCCCATCATCCCATCCCATCCTATCCCATTCCCATCCTATCCCATCCCATCCCCTATCCTATCCTATCCCATCCTATCCTATCCCATCCCATCCCATCCCATCCCATATCCTATCCTATCCTATCCTATCCCATCCCATCCCATCCTATCCCATCCTGCATATCCCATCCCATCCCATCCTATCCCATCCCATCCCATCCCATCCCATCCTATCCCATATCCCATCCCATCCCATCCTATCATCCTATCCTATCCCCCATCCCATCCCATCCTATCCTATCCTATCCCATCCCATCCTATCCCATCCCATCCTATCCCATCCCATCCATCCCATCCCATCCTATCCCATCCCATCCCATCCTATATCCCATCCCCATCCTATCCCATCCCTATCCTATCCTATCCCATATCCCATCCTATCCCATCCCATCCTATCCCATCCCATATCCCATCCCATCCCATCCCATCCTATCCCATCCCATCCTATCCCCCATCCCATCCCATCCCATCCTATCCCATCCCATCCCATCCCATCCTATCCCATCCCATCCTATCCCATCCCATCCTCATCCCATCCATCCCATCCCATCCCATCCCATCCCATCCCATCCTATCCCATCCCATCCTATCCCATCCTATCCCATCATCCTATCCCATCCCTCCCTATCCCATATCCCATCCCATCCCATCCCCCATCCTCCTATCCTATCCCATCCTATCCCATCCCATCCCATCCCATCCTATCCCATCCCATCCTATCCCATCCCATCCCATCCTATCCCATCCCATCCTATCCCATCCTCCCATCCCATCCCATCCCATCCCATCCCATCCCATCCTATCCCATCCCATCCCATCCTATCCCATCCCATCCCATCCCATCCTATCCCCTATCCCATCCCATCCCATCCTATCCCATCCCATCCCATCCTATCATCCTATCCCATCCCATCCCATCCTATCCCATCCCATCCCATCCCATCCTATCCCATCCCATCCTATCCCATCCCATCCTATCCTATCCCATCCCATTTTCATCCCCATCCCATCCTATCCCATCCCATCCTATCCTATCCTATCCCATCCTATCCCATCCCATCCCATCCTATCCCATCCCATCCTATCCCATCCCATCCCATCCTATCCTATCCTATCCTATCCTATCCCATCCCATCCCATCCCATCCATCCCATATCCCCTATCCCATCCCATCCCATCCCATCCCATCCCATCCCATCCCCCATCCTATCCCATCCCCCATCCCATCCTCCTATCCTATCCCATCCCCCATCCCATCCCATCCCATCCTATCCTATCCCATCCCATCCCATCCTATCCTATCCCATCCTTATCCCCCATCCTATCCCATCCCATCCCCCATCCCATCCCATCCCATCCCATCTTATCCCATCCCCCCCATCCCATCCCATCCTATCCCATCCCATATCCCATCCTATCCCATCCCATCCCATCCCATCCCATCCTGTCCCATCCCATCCCATCCCATCCTATCCCATCCCATCCCATCCCATCCCATCCCATCCTCCCATCCCATCCCATCCTCCCATCCCATCCCATCCTATCCCATCCTATCCCATCCCATCCCATCCTATCCCATCCTATCCCATCCCATCCCATCCCATCCTATCCTATCCCATCCCATCCCATCCCATCCCATCCCATCCTATCCCATCCCATCCCCCATCCCATCCCATCCCATCCTATCCCATCCCATCCCATCCCATCCCATCCTATCCCATCCCATCCCATCCCATCCCATCCCCATCATCCCATCCTCCCATCCCATCCTATCTTATATCCCATCCCATCCTATCCCATCCCATCCTATCCCATCCCATCCTATCCCATCCTATCCTATCCCATCCCCTATCCTATCCCATCCCATCCCATCCCATCCTCCTATCCCATCCCATCCCATCCTCCTATCCTATCCTATCCCATCCCATCCCATATCCTATCCCATCCTATCCTATCCTCCCATCCCATCCTATCCATCCCATCCCATCCTATCCTCCCATCCCATCCCATCCCATCCTATCCCCCATCCCATCCTATCCTATCCTATCCCATCCCATCCCATCCCATCCTATCCCCCATCCTATCCCATCCCATCCTATCCCATCCCATCCTATCCCATCCTATCCCATCCTATCATCCCATCCTATCCCATCCCATCCCATCCCATCCTATCCCATCCCATCCCATCCCATCCTATCCCCTATCCCCCATCCCATCCTATCCCATCCCATCCCATCCCATCCTATCCCATATCCCATCCCATCCCATCCCATCCCATCCCATCCCATCCCATCCTATCCCATCCCATCCTCCCATCCTATCCTATCCCATCCTCCTATCCCCCATCCCATCCCATCCCATCCCATCCTATCCCATCCCATCCCATCCCATCCCATCCCATCCCATCCTCCCATCCCATCCCCTATCCTATCCCATCCCATCCCATCCCATCCCATCCATCCCATCCCATCCTATCCCATCCCATCCCATCCCATCCCATCCTATCCCATCCCATCCTATCCCATCCCATCCTATCCCATCCCATCCCATCCCATCCCATCCCATCCCATCCTATCCTATCCCATCCTATCCCCATATCCCATCCCATCCCATCCCATCCCATCCCATCCCATCCCATCCCATCCCCCATCCCATCCCATCCCATCCTATCCCATCCCATCCCATCCCATCCCATCCCATCCCATCCTATCCTATCCCATCCCATCCTATCCCATCCAATCCCATCCCCATCCCATCCCATCCTATCCCATCCTATCCCATCCTATCCTATCCCATCCCATCCCATCCCATCCTATCCCATCCTATCCCATCCCATCCCATCCCATCCCATCCTATCCCATCCTATCCTATCCCATCCCATCCCATCCTATCCCATCCCATCCTATCCCATCCCATCCCATCCCATCCTATCCTATCCCATCCCATCCCCATCCTATCCCATCCCCATATCCCATCCCCATCCCATCCCATCCTATCCCATCCCATCCCATCCTATCCCATCCCATCCTATCCCATCCTATCCCATCCCATCCCATCCTATCCCATCCTATCCTATCCCATCCCATCCTATCCCATCCCATCCCATCCCATCCTATCCCCCATCCCATCCTATCCCATCCTATCCTATCCTATCCCATCCCATCCTATCCCATCCCATCCTATCCCCTATCCTATCCCATCCCATATCCTATCCCATCCTATCCCATATCCCATCCTATCCCATCCCATCCTATCATCCCATCCTATCCCATCCCATCCCATCCCATCCTCCCATCCCATCCCATCCTCCCATCCCATCCCATCCTCCCATCCCATCCTCCCATCCCCATCCCATCCTATCCCATCCTATCCTATCCCATCCCCTATCCCATCCCATCCTATCCCATCCCATCCTATCCCATCCCATCCTATCCCATCCTATCCTATCCTATCCCATCCTATCATCCCATCCCATATCCCATCCCATCCCATCCCATCCCATCCTATCCCATCCCATCCCCCATCCTATCCCATCCCATCCCATCCCATCCCATCCCATCCCATCCCATCCTATCCTATCCCATCCTATCCCATCCCATCCCATCCTCCCATCCCATCCCATCCTATCCCATCCTATCCCATCCCATCCCATCCCATCCTATCCCATCCTATCCCATCCTATCCCATCCTATCCCATCCCATCCCATCCCATCCCATCCTATCCCATCCCATCCCATCCCATCCTATCCCATCCTATCCCATCCTATCCTATCCCATCCTATCCTATCCTATCCCATCCCATCCTATCCTATCCTATCCTATCCCATCCCATCCTATCCCATCCCATCCTATCCCATCCCATCCCATCCCATCCTATCCTATCCCATCCTATCCCCATCCCATCCCATCCCATCCCATCCTATCCTATCCTATCCCATCCCATCCCATATCCCATCCCATCCCCCATCCCATCCTATCCTATCCCATCCCATCCCCTATCCCATCCCATCCCATCCCTATCCCATCCTATCCCATCCCATCCTATCCCATCCTATCCCATCCCATCCCATCCCATCCCATCCCATCCCATCCTATCCTATCCCATCCCATCCCATCCCATCCCATCCCATCCTCCATCCCATCCTATCCCATCCCATCCTATCCCATCCCATCCTATCCTCCCCTGTCCTCCCATCCCATCCCATCCTATCCCATCCCATCCCATATCCCATCCCATCCCATCCTATCCTATCCCATCCTATCCTATCCATCCTATCCCATCCCATCCCCATCCCATCCTATCCTATCCCATCCCATCCTATCCCATCCTATCCCATCCCATCCCATCCTCCCATCCCATCCTATCCTCCCATCCCATCCTATCCCATCCCATCCTATCCCATATCCCATCCCATCCCATCCTATCCTATCCCATCCTATCCTCCCATCCCATCCTATCCCATCCCATCCCATCCCATCCCATCCCATCCTATCCCATCCCATCCCATCCCATCCCATCCCATCCTATCCTATCCTATCCCATCCCATCCCATCCCATCCTATCCCATCCCATCCCATCCCATCCTATCCCATCCCATCCCCCCATCCCATCCCATCCCATCCCATCCCATCCCATCCTATCCTATCCCATCCTATCCTATCCCATATCCTATCCCATCCCATCCCATCCCATCCCATCCCATCCCATCCCATCCCATCCCATCCCATCCCATCCCATCCTCCCATCCCATCCCATCCCTCCCATCCTATCCTATCCCATCCCCATCCCATCCTATCCCATCCCATCCCATCCCATCCTATCCTATCCCATCCTATCCTATCCCATCCCATCCCATCCCATCCTATCCCCATCCCATCCCATCCCATCCCTATCCCATCCTATCCCATCCCATCCTATCCCATCCCATCCCATCCTATCCCCATCCCATCCTATCCCATCCCATCCTATCCCATCCTATCCTATCCCATCCCATCCTATCCTATCCCATCCTCCCATCCCATCCCATATCCTATCCCATCCCATCCTATCCTATCCCATCCCATCCCATCCTATCCCTATCCCATATCCCATCCCATCCTATCCCATCCCCCATCCCATCCCATCCTATCCCATCCTATCTATCCTATCCCATCCTATCCCATCCTATCCTATCCTATCCCATCCCATCCCATCCTATCCCATCCCATCCTATCCCATCCCATCCTATCCCATCCCATCCTATCCCATCCCATCCCATCCCATCCTATCCCATCCTATCCTATCCCATCCCATCCCATCCCATCCCATCCTATCTATCCCATCCCATCCTATCCCATCCTATCCTATCCTGATCCTCCTATCCTATCCCATCCCATCCTATCTATCCCATCCTTATAAGGGTACAAGGCGATCCTATCCTATCCATCCCATCCCATCCTATCCCATCCCATCCTATCCCATCCCATCCCATCCCATCCTATCCTATCCCATCCCATCCTATCCCATCCTATCTATCCCATCCTATCCTATCCTATCCCATCCTATCCTATCCTATCCTATCCTATCCCATCCTATCCTATCCTATCCTATCCCATCCCATCCTATCCTATCCTATCCTATCCCATCCTATCTATCCCATCCTATCTATCCCATCCTTATAAGGGTACAAGGCGAGACCTAGATGCAGACACGGGAGGCAGATGGTTTGAGTCTTTGATATTTATTACATCCAAAAGGGGAAGGCAAGAGAATGGTCGTGGAAGGGCAAAAGGTCAAAACCAGGTCAGAGTCCATGAGGTACAGTGGCAGGCAGGCTCGAGGTCAGGGCAGGCAGAAAGGTCAGGCAGGCTCGAGGTCAGGGCAGGCAGAAAGGTCAGGCAGGCTCGAGGTCAGGGCAGGCAGAAAGGTCAGGGCAGGCAGAAAGGTCAGGCAGGCTCGAGGTCAGGGCAGGCGGAATGGTCAGGCAGGCAGAAAGGTCAGGGCAGGCAGAAAGGTCAGGCAGGCTCGAGGTCAGGGCAGGCGGAAAGGTCAGGCAGGCAGAAAGGTCAGGGCAGGCAGAAAGGTCAGGCAGGCTCGAGGTCAGGGCAGGCGGAATGGTCAGGCAGGCTCGAGGTCAGGGCAGGCAGTATGGTCAGGCAGGCTCGAGGTCAGGGCAGGCTCGAGGTCAGGGCAGGCAGAAAGGTCAGGCAGGCTCGAGGTCAGGGCAGGCAGAAAGGTCAGGCAGGCTCGAGGTCAGGGCAGGCAGAATGGTCAGGCAGGCTCGAGGTCAGGGCAGGCAGAAAGGTCAGGCAGGCTCGAGGTCAGGCAGGCAGAAAGGTCAGGCAGGCTCGAGGTCAGGTCAGGCAGTATGTGTAGGCAGGCTCGAGGTCAGGGCAGACAGAAAGGTCAGGCAGGAGGACACAGAGTTCAGATAACAGGCAAGGGTCAACCCCGGAAGCACTAGTAAAAGAGAATAGAAAAGGCAGGAGCACAGGAAAAACACGCTGGATGACTTGGAACATACAAGACGGAACAGAAAACACAGAGATAAATACGCCAGGGATAACAAGCCAAACCTGGAGGGGAGGAGACAATCACAAGGACAGGTAAAACTGATCAGGGTGTGACAATCCTATCCTTTCTCTCCCATTCTATCTGTCTGTCATTCTAGATATCCCATCTGGGCGGCAGGGTGGTTAGAGCGTTGGACTAGTAACCGAAAGGTTGCAAGTTCAAATCCCCGAGCTGACAAGGTACAAATCTGTCATTCTGCCCCTGAACAAGCTGTCATTGAGAATACAAATTTATTCCTAATTAACTGACTTGCCTAGTTAAATAAAGGTACAAATCTATCCATTCTATCCTTTCCAAAATGTACAATTCTTGAAATATTGATTTCAAATGTTTGCTTTTAAGAGTAATATAATGAGGTTCCAGCCAAGTTGAAAATCATTATGAAGGCATGTCTCCTCATACCTGTAAACACTGAATCCAGTCCCTCAGTCCTTAGAAAGATACTTACTTCCCTCTCCTCTCATGTCAACCTTCCACATTGGCCGGTCAGAGTCTATCAGCGCCATTTGCAGATTTACAGGCTGGGTATGAATGCAACAAAAATCTGAGAATGTTAATCAATGAATGTATCAATGTTAATCAATGAATGTATCAATGTTAATCAATGAATGTATCAATGTTAATCAATGAATGTATCAATGTTCATCAACGAATGTATCAATGTTAATCAATGAATGTATCAATGTTAATCAATGAATGTATCAATGTTAATCAACGAATGTATCAATGTTCATCAACGAATGTATCAATGTTAATCAATGAATGTATCAATGTTAATCAATGAATGTATCAATGTTAATCAATGAATGTATCAATGTTAATCAACGAATGTATCATAAATTGAAGAAGTACATACTGTGAAATAAAAAGGTCAAATCAAATCAAATTTTATTTGTCACATACACATGGTTAGCAGATGTTAATGCGAGTGAAATGCTTGTGCTTCTAGTGTTTTTGTTTTACAGTGAATGATTGATAGCATGGGGATAGCTCCCCCTGTACTGTTCAGAGCAGAACAAAACACAGTTTATTGAGGTACCACCCAACTGGAACAAAATGTTTTACAGTGATTGATTGATAGCATAGGAATAACTCCCCACAATATCACCCTGTACTGTTCAGAGCAGAACGAGGTCCCACCCAACTGGAACAAAATGTTTTACAAGGCCTATTTGAATGCCTGATTGACTTATATGGAGGACCAAACCTGACATAATTAGAAATACATTAATACATCCATAAATGAATACATCCGTAAATTAATAAATCCATAAATGCATAAATTAATAAATCCATAAATGCACATATGCACACATACATAAATAAATGCACATATAAATAGATAAATGAATCCCACTTTCATTCATCTAAATTATACAACGGCAATCAAGTGTATGTGGGTGGTATGAAACACACCGTTGCTCCATTGCATTCGCCTGCAACATTTAATTAAATGGAAACCTCACTGTACTGAACAACCAGTTGAAACCTGTGTGATTATGGTGACCCAGAGGGCCATTGTCTATGTTGTGCTGCACAATCTTTGTGACAACGGTCACACCCATATTGATCAGGCCACACAAACATACCTCAAAGGCTGCTGAAGAACGACGCACCATTTTTGTAAAACGTGTCGTTCAGTTCAAACCATCACGCAACAAACCATCACGGAAACGTTGAACCTAACTCAACAGCACTACCAAGTCTAAGGCCACCTCACCTGATTGCAGCCACTTGCCAGAAGAACTGGGCTGTTGTCTACCTAGTTTGATTGTTTACATTTTGGACCATCAGAGCCAGGAAAATGCAATCGAGCAACGCTCTGTTGAAATTGACCAACCAATGTTGTGTTACCACCCAGAGACTTTTGATTGACACCCCCTCATTAACATATTGGAGGAATAAATGCATAAATAAATCCTTTTTTAAATAATATAGATGAATGAAAGTGTGAATAATTAGATTATAGTTAGATAAATCATTTTATACAAATATATAGCCAAAAATTATTTTTGTCAGCATTTTTGTATTTGATAGTTCATTTATATATTTATGAGTACATTTATTTATTTATTAATTTATTTATATATGTTTGCATATATTTGTTCATTTATTTATTTATAATTATTGCAGGTTTGGTCCATCATAGACTGACAGCTGTGTCACTATATATACAAAAGTATGTGGACACTCATTCAAATTAGCGGATTCGGTTATTTCAACCACACCTGTTGCTGACAGGTGTATAAAATCGAGCACACATTCATGCAATCTCCATAGACAAACATTGGCAGTAGAATGGCCTTAGTGAAGAGCTCAGTGACTTTCAACATAGCACCTTTCCAACAAGTCATTTTGTCAAATGTCTGCCCTGCTAGAGCTGCCCTGGTCAACTGTAAGTGCTGTTAATGTGAAGTAGAAACGTCTAGGAGCAACAACGGCTCAGCCACGAAGTGGTAGGCCACACAAGCTCACAGAACGGGACCGCCGAGTGCTGAAGCACGTAGCGCGTAAAAATGGTCTGTTCTCAGTTGCAACACTCACTACCGAGTTCCAAACTGCCTCTGGAAGCAACTTCAGCACAAGAACTGTTCGTCGGGAGCTTCATGAAATGGGTTTCCATGGTTGAGCAGCCTAAGATCACCATGCGCAATGCCAAGTATCGGCTGGAGTGGTGTAAAGCTCGCTGCCATTGGATTCTGGAGCAGTGAAAACACGTTCACTGAAGTGATGAATCACTCTTCACCATCTGGCAGTCCGACTGACGAATGCATAGTGTCAACTGTAAAGTTTGTTGGAGGAGGAATAATGGTCTGGGGCTGTTTTTAATGGTTCGGGCCCCTTAGTTCCAGTGAAGGGAAATCTTAACACTACAGCATACAATGACATTCTAGATGTTCTACGCGCAGGTGTCCACATACTTTTGGTGACGTAGTGTATCTTGTCCTCTTTGTCGTTGTCGCTGGTCCCCAGCTGACTTGCGTTTCTCATTTCAATGCCAAGTGGTTTTCACCAGTCAGTGGACTATAAACTTCTCTCTTCTCTACTTGCCCTGTTTCATCCTCCTCTGTTTGTTCTGTTTCTCCTTTCTGACACAAATAAAAAAAAAAACATTTATTTATATAGCTCTTCTTACATCAGCTGATGTCACAAAGTGCTGTACAGACACCCAGCCTAAACCCCCAAACAGCAAGCAATGCAGGTGTAGAAGCACACTATTTATGGGTCAGCAAGCAATGCAGGTGTAGAAGCACACTATTTATGGGTCCATCTGTCTTTTCAAAAGAACACGGAAAAGGAAGTGAGATTCAACCCTGATTTGTTTCTGTTTCAATGGAAGTCAATGAACTATAAGTAGTCCAGGCCCAGCTGCTGTCGCATTGGTGTCTATAGGAGAGCCGCCCTTTAAGGACTTACCAGTCCTACCAACGTCCTTAATCACATTGATTCAAATCATATCAGGATCCGCAAATGTAGGTGAGTATTAGCTACTTACTTTTGCATGAATATGGGCAAGATAAAAGGTAGATATGTTTCAGAAATGTTTTTGTTTGTATTATTCAGTTTCAGCAGAATGTGTGGTTTATGGACTGGTTTTGTTGGACTAGTATTATTCAGCAGGTAGTCTAGTGGTTAGAGCGTTGGACTAGTAACCAGCAGGTAGTCTAGTGGTTAGAGCACTAGTGGTAGTCTTGGTTAGAGCGTTGGACTAGTAACCAGCAGGTGGTGGTTAGAGTGTTGGACTAGTAACCAGCAGGTAGCCTAGTGGGTTAGAGCGTTGGACTAGTAACCAGCAGGTAGCCTAGTGGTTAGAGCGTTGGACTAGTAACCAGCAGGTAGCCTAATGGTTTAGAGTAGTAACCAGCAGGTAGCCTAGTGGTTAGAGTGTTGGACTAGTCACCGGAAGGTTGCAAGTTCAAATCCCGGAGCTGACAAGGTACAGATCTGTCATTCTGCCCCTGAACACGCAGTAACCCACTGTTCCTAGGCCTTCATTGAAAATAAGAATTTGTTCTTAACTGACTTGCCTAGTTAAATAAAGGTAAAATGAAATAATTCCAGGAAGCTTTCTCCCTTTCTCTTCCCTCTCTCATAAATGTTATGTATATTACAGAACATAGATCCCCAGGAGGGCCTCAGAATCAGACCAGAGCAATGTGACTGGCCTGGTGGAGAAGACTGCAGGAGGGGCCTCATAATCAGACCAGAGCAATGTGACTGGCCCGGTGGAGAAGACTGCAGGAGGGCCTCATAATCAGACCAGAGCAATGTGACTGGCCCGGTGGAGAAGACTGCAGGACTCAGACCAGAGCAATGTGACTGGCCCGGTGGAGAAGACTGCAGGAGGGGCCTCAGAATCAGACCAGAGCAATGTGACTGGCCCGGTGGAGAAGACTGCAGGAGGGGCCTCATAATCAGACCAGAGCAATGTGACTGGCCCGGTGGAGAAGACTGCAGGAGGGGCCTCAGAATCAGACCAGAGCAATGTGACTGGCCCGGTGGAGAAGACTGCAGGAGGGGCCTCAGAATCAGACCAGAGCAATGTGACTGGCCCGGTGGAGAAGACTGCAGGAGGGGCCTCAGAATCAGACCAGAGCAATGTGACTGGCCCGGTGGAGAATCAGACCAGAGCAATGTGACTGGCCCGGTGGAGAAGACTGCAGGAGGGGCCTCAGAATCAGACCAGAGCAATGTGACTGGCCCGGTGGAGAAGACTGCAGGAGGGACTGGCCTCAGAGCAATGTGACTGGCCCGGTGGAGAAGACTGCATCAGACCAGAGCAATGTGACTGGCCCGGTGGAGAAGACTGCAGGAGGGGCCTCAGACCAGAGCAATGTGACTGGCCCGGTGGAGAAGACTACAGGAGGGGCCTCAGAATCAGACCAGAGCAATGTGACTGGCCTGGTGGAGAAGACTGCAGGAGGGGCCTCAGAATCAGACCAGAGCAATGTGACTGGCTCGGTGGAGAAGACTGCAGGAGGGGCCTCAGACCAGAGCAATGTGACTGGCCCGGTGGAGAAGACTGCAGGAGGGGCCTCAGACCAGAGCAATGTGACTGGCTCGGTGGAGAAGACTGCAGGAGGGGCCTCAGAATCAGACCAGAGCAATGTGGCTGGCCTGGTGGAGAAGACTACAGGAGGGGCCTCAGACCAGAGCAATGTGACTGGCCCGGTGGAGAAGACTGCAGGAGGGGCCTCAGAATCAGACCAGAGCAATGTGGCTGGCCCGGTGGAGAAGACTGCAGGAGGGGCCTCAGAATCAGACCAGAGCAATGTGGCTGGCTCACTCAATATAGTTGCTGGTCCACCCACCATGGAATGGGTCATGTCCGTTCTAATGATTTTAATTCTATGGTTCTAATTCTAGTCATTCTAATTCTATGTATCAGACCTCTCTGAGAACTGGATGGAGAGAGGGCAGCTCCACTCCAGCCCTGGGTGATTGTCTGAGTACCTGGTAACCCAATGCTATAATTACTACCTCCCACGGTGGGTGAAATCAGAGCCTGGTACCATGGTTCTCTGACTCTCTGACTCTGGTTCTCTGGTACCATGGTTCTCTGACTCTCTGACTCTGGTTCTCTGGTACCATGGTTCTCTGACTCTCTGACTCTGGTTCTCTGGTACCATGGTTCTCTGACTTTCTGACTCTGGTTCTCTAGTACCATGGTTCTCTGACTCTGGTTCTCTGGTACCATGGTTCTCTGACTCTCTGACTCTGGTTCTCTGGTACCATGGTTCTCTGACTCTAAGACTCTGGTTCTCTGGTACCATGGTTCTCTGACTCTCTGACTCTGGTTCTCTGGTACCATGGATCTCTGACCATGGTTCTCTGACTCTGGTTCTCTGGTACCATGGTTCTCTGACTCTCTGACTCTCTGGTTCTCTGGTACCATGGTTCTCTGACTCTCTGACTCTGGTTCTCTGGTACTATGGCTGGTGAGGAAGGAAAGACTTCAGGCGAGGAGGGATTTCAGGTAGCTGACTGAGAAAGGTCTGTCCTGGGTCCTGGGTCCTGGGTCCTGGGTCCTGGGTCCTGGGGCCTGGGTCCTGGGGCCTGGGTCCTGGGTCCTGGGTCCTGGGTCCTGGGTCCTGGGTTCTGGGTCCTGGGGCCTGGGGCCTGGGTCCTGGGTCCTGGGTCCTGGGTCCTGGGTCCTGGGTCACTGTTGGGACAGAGTGAGGCTGAGAGGCCAAGGGAAGGTTACTCATTACATTAATAAAGTCCAATTAAATAAACAAATATTAAAGTTTAAAAAAGGTTAAGTATTTATGCTGCAGTAGTTTATGTGTCAGGGGGCTGGGGTCAGTCTGTTATATCTGGAGTATTTCTCCTGTTTTATCTGGTGTCCTGTGTGAATTTAAGTATGCTCTCTCTAATTCTCTCTTTCTCCCTGTCCCTCTAAGTTGGCCGTTAAAGATATACCTCTAGTAGTGTGGGGGCTGTGCTTTGGCAAAGTGGGTGGGGTTATATCCTTCCTGTTTGGCCCTGTCAGGGGGTATCATCGGGTGGGGCCACAGTGTCTCCTGACCCCTCCTGTCTCAGCCTCCAGTATTTATACTGCAGTAGTTTATGTGTCGGGGGGCTAGTCAGTTTGTTATATCTGGAGTACTTCTCCTGTCTTTTCCGTTGTCCTGTGTGAATTTAAGTATACCCTCTCTAATTCTCTCTTTCTCTCTTTCTTTCTCTCTCTCGGAGGACATGAGCCCTAGGACCATGCCTCAGGACTACCTGGCCTGATGACTCCTTGCTGTCCCCAGTCCACCTAGTCATGCTGCTTCTCCAGTTTCAACTGTTCTGCCTGCGGCTATGGGACCCTGACCTGTTCACCGGACGCGCTACCTGTCCCAGACATGCTACCTGTCCCAGACCTGCTGTTTTCAACTCTCTAGAGACAGCAGGAGCGGTAGAGATACTCTTAATGATCGGCTATGATCGGCTAAGCCAACTGACATTTACTCCTAATGTGCTGACCTGTTGCACCCTCGACAACTACTGTGATTATTATTATTTGACCCTGCTGGTCATCTATGAACATTTGAACATCTTGGCCATGTTCTGTTATAATCTCCACCCAGAACAGCCAGAGGAGGACTGGCCACCTCTCAGAGCCTGGTTCCTCTCTAGGTTTCTTCCTAGATTCCTGCCTTCCTAGGGAGTTTATCCTAGCCACCCCTCAGAGCCTGGTTCCTCTCTAGGTTTCTTCCTAGGTTCTGGCCTTTCTAGGGAGTTTTTCCTAGCCACCGTGCTTCTACATCTGCATTGCTTGCTGTTTTAGGTTTTAGGCTGGGTTTCTGTACAGCACTTTGAGATATCAGCTGATGTAAGAAGGGCTATATAAATACATTTGATTGATTGATTGATTGATTTATTGATTGATTGATTGATTGATTGATTAAAGAGATACTCCGGTATTTAGCATACTCTTTAGCCAGTAGTTCTGAAAGTAGAACTCACGAGCCAAAAATGGTCCCCGATTATTGAGTACTCTGTCACAGATATGTGCACCATGTCATTGCGCTCTCTCTCTCTCTCTCTCTCTCTCTCTCTCTCTCTCTCTCTCTCTCTCTCTCTCTCTCTCTCTCTCTCTCTCTCTCTCTCTCTCTCTCTCTCTCTCTCTCTCTCTCTCTCTCGTCCAATCAAATCACTACGTATCCCATTTAGCCAAGCGGGGTGAGTCAGAAACCTCCAGCTCAGTTTATTTCCAGAGAATTTCTTAGTTACGTGATTTTGTATAACTAGCAACGGAGTTTTGAAGTTGAGAGTGCAGTCTTGATTAATTTTGGCAATGAGGTACGAAAACTAACATAGTTCAACTAGCCAGTTTAGCCAGGGAAAACAACTAACATAGTTCAGCTAGCCAGTTAGTTTAGCCAGGGAAAACAAAATTGGGACAGGATATAGCTGGGTGCCAATGCACACTAATTCAGGAGACAGACTGTTGTCTCTTTTTATATCATCCTGATAACAGGAGATGGAGGCGAACAGATTGATTCATTTCAGTCTCTGAATTAAAATCAGATGACTAATATTTATGGACATCGAATCGATATACAATCCTGGAATCAGCTGTAACTATCAATAGTAAAAACAAAGCTTAAAACGATGTTTGAGTGAACTCTGAATACAGAAAATGAATGGGGGAGTCGCCCCCGGACGTGGTAGACCCCTCCTCACCACTCTATCGCCTTGATGTACATGTTGTAGCCATAGAGATAGATAGAGGACTCATTTTTGTATCTGTGCCATTATGGCTCTGTGACAGAATGGGCAGTGCCATTGAGGCCATCTCCATTTTAAAGTAGTTCATTTTCTTCTTCTTCTTCATTGGCATTGATTTCTCCCAACTCATAGGAATCCCCACCCAGTTGACTACTTTAATATGGTGGAAGCCCTCCATGCTAAAATGAGTTAAATCCACAATGAGTCCTCTATATATCTTTTACTGTGAATATTTAGCGAACTAAAATGAGTCTTCCGTCGTATCACCTTGAACAACCTCAAGAGACAGCCATGAGAAAGGAGCATTTATTTTCTTATCCCAAATAACAAATATGCAATTCAGACAAAGTACAAAATGGACAGATACGATGTTTGACAATCTGAACATACAGAAATGAAGAAAACAACAAATCTGTGCCGAGAGCAAGAAGTGGTCACCCACAGTTTATTCAACTGTCTGACATTGTAACAGTGTAAGAACAGTGTAACCTCTCTTTCTCAGACATACACACTTAGACACTCATCCTTCTTGGACATTACGTCGTTGATGATGATGATGATGATGATGATTATCTTGCAACAGTCATTTTAACTGTCAGTCGATGTTTATGTCGCGTTCATCAGGATACGATGTTACATACAGTAGTTCGCGTCCATCAGGATACCATGTTACATACAGTAGTTCACTTCCAACAGGATACCATGTTACATACAGTAGTTCACGTCCAACAGGAGACCATGTTACATACAGTAGTTCACTTCCAACAGGAGACCATGTTACATACAGTAGTTCACTTCCATCAGGAGACCATGTTACATACAGTAGTTCACTTCCAACAGTGTTCTTTGTGACTTCCCATGTTGTATAGAACACAATACAGTCAGTCTGAGTGTCTTAGGAATAGAATGAGATGGTGAGATGATGGTGTGTGGTGTGTGGTGGTGTTGTGTGGTGGTGTTGTGGTGTGGTGGTGGTGTGGGTGTGGTGTTGTGTGGTGGAGGTGTGGTGGTGGTGGTGGTGGTGTGGTGGTGGTGGTGGTGGTGTGGTGGTGGTGTGGTGGTGGTGGTGTGGTGGTGGTGTGGTGTGGTTGTGGTGGTGGTGTGGTGGTGGTGTGGTGTGGTGGTGGTGTTGTGGTGTGGTGGTGGTGTGGTGTGGTGGTGGTGTTGTGGTGTGGTGGTGGTGGTGTGGTGTGGTGGAGGTGTGGTGGTGGTGGTGGGGTGGTGGTGGTGTGGGTGTGGTGTTGTGGTGGTGTGGTGTGGTGGTGGTGTGGTGGTGGTGGTGGTGGTGTGGTGGTGGTGTTGTGGTGGTGGTGGTGTGTTGGTGGTGTGGTGGTGTGGTGGTGTTGGTGGTGTGGTGGTGGTGGTGTGGTGGTGTGGTGGTGGTGTGGTGGTGGTGTGGTGGTGGTGTTGTGGTGTGGTGGTGGTGTTGTGGTGGTGGTGTTGTGGTGTGGTGGTGGTGGTGGTGGTGTGGTGGTGGTGTGGTGTGGTGGTGTTGTGGTGGTGGTGTGGTGTGGTGGTGTGGTGGTGGTGTGGTGGTGGTGTGGTGGTGTGGTGGTGGTGTGGTGTGGTGGTGTGGTGGTGGTGGTGTGGTGTGGTGGTGGTGTGGTGTGGTATGGTGGTGGTGTTGTGGTGTGGTGGTGGTGGTGTGGTGGTGGTGTTGTGGTGTGGTGGTGGTGGTGTGGTGGTGGTGTGGTGGTGGGTGGTGGGTGGTGGTGGTGGTGTGGTGGTGTGGTGTGGTGGTGGTGTGGTGGTGGTGGGGTGGTGGTGGTGGTGTGGGTGTGGTGTTGTGGTGGTGTGGTGTGGTGGTGTGTGGAGGTGGTGGTGTGGTTGTGTGGTGGTGTTGGTGGTGTGGTGGTGGTGGTGTGGTGGTGGTGGTGTTGGTGGTGTGGTGGTGGTGTGGTGGTGGTGGTGTTGGTGGTGTGGTGGTGGTGTGGTGGAGGTGTGGTGGTGTGGTGGTGGTGGTGTGGTGGTGGTGGTGGTGTTGGTGGTGGTGTGGTGGTGTTGGTGGTGGTGTGGTGGTGGTGTTGTGGTGTGGTGGTGTGGTGGTGGTGGTGTGGTGTGGTGGTGTGGTGTGGTGGTAGTGGTGTGGTGTGGTGGTAGTGGTGGGTGTGGTGTGGGTAGTGGTGTGGTGGTGTGGTGTGGTGGTGGTGGTGTGGTGTGGTGGTAGTGGTGTGGTGGTAGTGGTGTGGTTGTGGTGTGGTAGTGGTGGTGTGGTGGGGTGGTAGTGGTGTGGTGGTAGTGGTGTGGTTGTGGTGTGGTAGTGGTGTGGTGGTGGTGGTGTGGTGGTAGTGGTGTGGTTGTGGTGTGGTAGTGGTGTGGTTGTGGTGGTGTGGTGGTAGTGGTGTGGTTGTGGTGTGGTAGTGGTGTGGTTGTGGTGTGGTAGTGGTGTGGTGGTGGTGGTGTGGTGGTAGTGGTGTGGTTGTGGTGTGGTAGTGGTGTGGTGGTGGTGGTGTGGTGTGTAGTGGTGTGGTGTGGTGGGTGTGGTGTGGTGTGGTGGTGTGTGGTGGTGTGGTGTGGTGTGGTGGTGGTGTGGTGTGGTGTGGTGGGTGTGGTAGTGGTGTGGTGTGGTGTGTGGTGTGGTGGTGGTGGTGTGGTGTGGTGGTGTGGTGGTGGTAGTGGTGTGGTGGTGGTGGTGTGGTGTGGTGGTGGTGGTGTGGTGGTGGTGTGGTGTGGTGTGGTGTGGTGGTAGTGGTGGGTGTGGTGGTGGTGGTGTGGTGGGTGGGTAGGTGGTGTGGTGTGGTGGTGGTGTGGTGTGGTGGTGTGGTGTGGTGTGGTGGTGGTGGTGGTGGTGGTGGTAGTGGTGTGGTGGGTGGTGGTGGTGTGGTGTGGTGGTGTGGTGTGGTGGTGTGGTGTGGTGGTGGTGGTGGTGTGGTGGTGGTGGTAGTGGTGTGGTGGTGTGGTGTGGTGGTGGTGGTGGTGGTGGGTGTGGTGGTGGTGGTGGTGGTGGTGGGTGGTGGTGTGGTGTGGTGGTGGTGGTGTGGTTGTGTATGAGCTCAAGTCAATCCCATCCTGGAGATCCCAAGGTGACCTCACTTCCTGTCATATGATTGTGATTGATAATTCAGTTCCGACCACATCTCTGTGGAACATTCAACACTCTGTCTCTCTTTTTCTCTGACACACACACACACACACACACACACACACACACACACACACACACACACACACACACACACACACACACACACACACACACACACTCAAGCCAGTCAGCCAGTCATGAGAGACACACTCCTTCTCGCGAACCTCTGTCCATTCTCACGACAGGTCAACACTCTCATACTCTGCGTGGTTCGAGGCCTGATCTGAGTCGTCCAGGTCCATCCCTGGCACCAGACTGTAGTATTCAGTGGTCTGGGTCATGTAAGCCTTCTCCCTGTCTGCTGAGTCCTTCATCACCTCCGTCACACTCACTGCATCCAGCTCTGCTTGTCCGCCCAGGTCCAGCTCGGGGCACTCTGTCTGGGAGGAGGACCCAGGAGAGGGAGGGGAGTTGGGGAGGGACTGAGAGATGGACTCCACAGATTCTACTTTAATCTCCACCTCCTCATAGATGTCCCTGGTGGAGCCAAGAAGGGTGGAGGAGGGTCGCAGGAGGAGCTGGTTCTTCAACATCTCCTTCCTGCTGCTGTCCTCCTCCGTGGGGTAGTTACCCCCTCCTCCGCCTGCTGGGGGCTTGGATCGGTGGTGGTGGTGACCGTTGGGTGAATGAGAGTGGGAGGCCTTCTTCTTGGAGGAGCCGAAGGCCGGCTTCTCCTTCGTCTTCCTCTTCCTCCCACAGCACCAGCAGAGGACGAGGCCGAGGAGGATGAGGAGGGGCAGGAGGATGAAAAGTGCCGTGAGCCCTGGTGGGCGGCAGACGTCCCCAGGTGCCACTGACCACACGAGCCGCCCAGCCAGGCTCCGAGGAGATGCGCAGGTGATGTTACCCACGATGCCCTGCAGGCTGGTGTTGTTGTTGTCCAGCTCCTCCACCAGGGAGCAAGAGCAGTCCCAGGGGTTGTCCCCCAGTTCCAGCCTCTCCAGACCCCGCAGAGACAGCACAGAGGTGGGGAGAGAACGGAGGAGGTTGCCCCTGAGATCCAGCTCCTGAAGGCCGTCAGATCCCTTGAGGAAATCCTCAGGCAGCTCCCTCAGCTGGTTCATGCCCAGCTCCAGCACCTTCAGGCTGGGCAGATCTGACAGGAAGTTCCCTGGGATGGAGGTCAGTCTGTTGTGACCCAGATAGACCTCCTGGAGAGGAGAGAGTGTGGTCTCTGTGTCCTCCAGGTCTATCTGAGTGATGGTACAGTGAGACAGGTCCAGGAGCTGTAGTCTGGTCCTGTTGGTGAGCATGGCCCAGCGAACATGGCCGAACGTGGAGCCGGAGTAGTTCAGACAGCAGGCCTCAGCGGGTAGGACAGAGGGAAACTGGGCCAAAATGGTGGCTCCTGGACACTGACATCCCTCTGAGTGGATGGTCATCACAGGGAGAGTACACAGCAACAGTAGAGCCCACTGAGAGAACATCTCTGGAGAGAGAGAGAGAGAGAGAGAGAGAGAGAGAAAGAGAGAGAGACAGAGGAGGGAGGGCCGAGAGAGAGAGAGAGAGAGACAGACAGACAATGAGAGAGAGAGAGAGAGAGAGAGAGAGAGAGAGAGAGAGAGAGAGAGAGAGAGCACGAGACAGACAATGAGAGGGGAGAGAGAGAAGAGAGAGAGGACAGAGAGGAGAGAGAGACAGACAGACATTGTGTCATGATTGTGATTACAAAGTTGGCCAGTACACTCCCTCTCCCTCTCTCTCTCTCTCTCAATTCACTTTCAATTTAAGAGCTTTATTGGCATGGGAAACATATGTTAACTTTGCCAAAACAAGTGAAGTAGATAATAAACAAAGTGAAATAAACAATAAAAATAAACATTACACACTCAGAAGTTCCAAAAGAATAAAGACATTTCAAATGTCATATTATGTCTTTATACAGTGTTGTAACGACGTGCAAATGGTTAAAGTACACAAGGGAAAATAAATAAGCATAAATATGGGTTGTATTTACAATGGTGTTTGTTCTTCACTAGTTACTCTTTTCTTGTGGCAACAGGTCACACATCTTGCTGCTGTGATGCACAATGTGGCATTTCACACAATAGATATGGGAGTTTATCAACATTGGATTTGTTTTCTAATTCTTTGTGGATCTGTGTAATCTTAGGGAATTATTTGTCTCTAATATGGTCATACATTTGGCAGGAGGTTAGGAAGTGCAGCTCAGTTTCCACCTCATTTTGTGGGCAGTGTGCACATAGCCTGTCTTCTCTTGAGAGCCAGGTCTGCCTACGATGGCCTTTCTCAATAGCAAGGCTATGCTCACTGTGTAATGGCCGTCGTCGGTGGAAGGTGAGGACCAAGGTGCAGCGTGGTAACTGTTCATGATTTTTAATATAATCAAAACTGAACACTAAACAAAATGTTTGAGAACCATACCAGGCCAAACGTTAAAAAAAAATACAACATAGAAAAACAAACATAGACTGCCCACCCCAACCCACGCCCTGACCATACTAAAACAAAGACAAAACAAAGGAACTAATGTCAGAACGTGACACACTGAGTCTGTACATAGTCAAATGTTTCCTTAAGTTTGGGTCAGTCACAGAGGTCAGGTATTCTGCCACTGTGTACTCTCTGTTTAGGGCCAAATAGCATTCTAGTTTGCTCTGTTTTTTTGTTAATTCTTTCCAATGTGTCAAGTAATTATCTTTTAGTTTTCTCAAGATTTGGTTGGGTCTAATTGTGTTGCTGTCCTGGGCCTCTCTCCCTCCCAGAGAGACATGCTATTTGTTGTTTCACAGAGATGTAACCAGGAATCTGTTACCCAGCAACCCCTGTAGCAACCCTTCTGAGGCTCCTGGCTGGTTGTTGACAAGTCTGGGAGGCCGTCGGCCTGGCAACGCAGAACGTTGGGGATCAGACATCCACCTCTCACGCCTGTCTACTGTATTGTGCTTGTTGTCTGTACTATATTGTTGTTGTGTTGAGTCTGTCTGTCTGTCAACAGAACCAACTCTGTAATGGTCAACTATAATGGTCAACAGATCCTAAATCCTGACCGTCTTCTCCATCTGACTTGTGAAGGGTATTCTGGACAAATTTAAATGAAAGGTGATCAACAAAAGCTTCTTTATAGTTAAAAAAAACTCTCTCAACCAACGGACTCCAAAAAACTCTCTCTCCCAACTAACTCTAAAAAACTCTCTCTCCCAACTAACTCTAAAAAACGTATTTTAAACAGGTAGGAAAAGGGGGTGAGAAAGCCTGTATCTGTGTGGCTGGCAGAAAGACAGAGAGAGAAAGCCTGTATCTGTGTGGCTGGCAGAAAGACAGAGAGAAAGCATGTATCTGTGTGGCTGGCAGAAAGACAGAGAGAGAAAGCCTGTATCTGTGTGGCTGGCAGAAAGACAGAGAGAAAGCCTGTATCTGTGTGGCTGGCAGAAAGACAGAGAGAAAGCCTGTATCTGTGTGGCTGGCAGAAAGACAGAGAGAAAGCCTGTATCTGTGTGGCTGGCAGAAAGAAACCCTGTTAGAAACCCTGTTATAGAAACCTGTTATCCCTGTTATAGAAACCCTGTTATAGTTATAGAAACCCTGTTATAGTTATAGAAACCCTGTTATAGTTATAGAAACCCTGTTATAGAAACCCTGTTATAGAAACCCTGTTATAGTTATAGAAACCCTGTTATAGAAACCCTGTTATAGAAACCCTGTTATAGTTATAGAAACCCTGTTATAGAAACCCTGTTATAGAAACCCTGTTATAGAAACCCTGTTATAGTTATAGAAACCCTGTTATAGAAACCCTGTTATAGTTATAGAAACCCTGTTATAAAGACAGAGAGAATGCCTGTATCTGTGTGTGGATATGATGTCACACTTCCTCAACAACAATAGAACAGGAAGAGAAGACAGGAACTCCCCAACAACCCAGCAGACTGGCTGACTGGCTCTCTAAAAGAGAGATGGAAGAACAGAGTGGAAGATTGCCCACCCTTGCTTTTTAACCTGGGTTGTATTTGATTCCACTGAGCTGTAGAGAGAAAACACCTGTCTTGTCACCTGTGAGGCTGTGACTAGCAGTAATAAGGCTCTGTACTCTAGCTGTATAATGAGAATGGCTTTCAATCACTAGAACAGGGTTTCTATAACTATAACAGGGTTTCTATAACTAGAACAGGGTTTCTATAACAGGGTTTCTATAACTATAACAGGGTTTCTAAACAGGGTTTCTATAACTAGGGTTTCTATAACTATAACAGGGTTTCTATAACAGGGTTTCTATAACTATAACAGGGTTTCTATAACTATAACAGGGTTTCTATAACTATAACAGGGTTTCTATAACTATAACAGGGTTTCTATAACAGGGTTTCTATAACTATAACAGGGTTTCTATAACTATAACAGGGTTTCTAGAACAGGGTTTCTATAACTATAACAGGGTTTCTATACCAGGGTTTCTATAACTAGAACAGGGTTTCTATACCAGGGTTTCTATAACTATAACATTTCTATAACAGGTTTCTATAACAGGGTTTCTATAACTATAACAGGGTTTCTATAACAGGGTTTCTATAACTATAACAGGGTTTCAATAACAGGGTTTCTATAACAATAACAGGGTTTCTATAACAGGGTTTCTATAACTATAACAGGGTTTCTATAACAGGGTTTCTATAACTATAACAGGGTTTCTATAACAGGGTTTCTATAACAGGGTTTCTATAACTAGAACAGGGTTTCTATAACAGGGTTTCTAATAACAGGGTTTCATAACTAGAACAGGGTTTCTATAACAGGGTTTATATAACTATAACAGGGTTTCTATAACTATAACAGGGTTTCTATAAACAGGGTTTCTATAACAGGGTTTCTATAACTATAACAGGGTTTCTATAACTATAACAGGGTTTCTAGAACAGGGTTTCTATAACTATAACAGGGTTTCTATAACAGGGTTTCTATAACAGGGTTTCAGTAACAGGGTTTCTATAACTATAACAGGGTTTCTATAACTATAACAGGGTTTCTATAACAAGGTTTCTATAACTATAACAGGGTTTCTATAACTATAACAGGGTTTCTATAACAGGGTTTCTATAACTATAACAGGGTTTCTATAACTATAACAGGGTTTCTATAACAGGGTTTCTATAACTATAACAGGGTTTCTATAACTATAACAGGGTTTCTAGAACAGGGTTTCTATAACTATAACTTTCTATAACAGGGTTTCTATAACTAGGGTTTCTATAACAGGGTTTCTATAACTATAACAGGGTTTCTATAACAGGGTTTCTATAACTATAACAGGGTTTCTATAACAGACTATAACAGGGTTTCTATAACAGGGTTTCTATGACTATAACAGGGTTTCTATAACAGGGTTTCTATAACAGGGTTTCTACTATAACAGGGTTTCTATAACTATAACAGGGTTTCTATAACTTTCTATAACTATAACAGGGTTCTCAAGGATTCTATAACAGGGTTTCTATAACAGAGTTTCTGTAACAGGGATTCTATAACAGGGTTTCTATAACTATAACAGGGTTTCTATAACAGGGTTTCTATAACAGAGTTTCTGTAACAGGGTTTCTATAACTATAACAGGGTTTCTATAACAGGGTTTCTATAACAGGGTTTCTATAACAGGGTTTCTATAACAGGGTTTCTATAACAGGGTTTCTATAACAGGGTTTCTTTCTATAACAGGTTTCTATAACAGGGTTTCTATAACAGGGTTTCTATAACAGGGTTTCTATAACAGGGTTTCTATAACTATAACTTTCTATAACAGGGTTTCTATAACTATAACAGGTTTCTATAACAGGGTTTCTATAACTATAACAGGGTTTCTATAACAGGGTTTCTATAACAGGGTTTCTATAACAGGGTTTCTATAACAGGGTTTCTATAACTATAACAGGAACAGGGTTTCTAGAACAGGGTTTCTAGTAACAGGGTTTCTATAACTATAACAACAGGTTTCTATAACTATAACAGGGTTTCTATAACAGGGTTTCTATAACTATAACAGGGTTTCTATAACAGGGTTTCTATAACAGAGTTTCTAAACAGGGTTTCTAAAACTATAACAGGGTTTCAACTATAACAGGGGGTTCTATAACTCAGGGTTTCTATAACTATCTGATTTTATAACTATAAAATTCTATAACAGGGTTTCTATAACAGAGTTTCTGTAACAGGGTTTCTATAACAGGGTTTCTATAACTATAACAGGGTTTCTATAACAGAGTTTCTGTAACAGGGTTTCTATAACTATAACAGGGATTCTATAACAGGGTTTCTATAACTATAACAGGGTTTCTATAACTATAACAGGGATTCTATAACAGGGTTTCTATAACAGAGTTTCTGTAACAGGGTTTCTATAACAGGGTTTCTGTAACAGGGTTTCTATAACTATAACAGGGTTTCTATAACATGGGTTTCTATAACAGGGTTTCTATAAAACAGGGGAGTTTCTGGGAACAGGGTTTCTAAACATTATTCAACAGGGTTTCTATAAAGACGGTTTCTATAACATATTCAACAGGGTCTCTATAACAGGGTTGTCCCAACAGGGTTTCTATAACAACACTTTCTGTCAACAGACGGTTTCCCAAAACTATTCAACACTGTTTCTATCATACACCATGTCCCAAAGGGCATTATTCAACAGAGTCTCTATCATAGGGTTTCCCAAAGACTATAACAAGTCACTGTTTATTTCACCTAACTATAACCCTATTCCCTATAACAGGGTTTCTATAACAGGGTTTCCAAAGCCCAGAATGCACTATAGGGAAGGGTTTCATTTGGGTTTCTATAACAGGGTTTGTTAACAGGGTTATACTCAGTAACATTTGCTCCTTCACAGCTTTATGGAAAGAGTTTCTCAACAGAGTTTCTGTATTTTGGGGGTATTTTCAAAAACACAGTAACAGGGTTTCTATAACTATAACAGGGTTTGCTATAACATTTCAATGGACAGGTTTCTAATGGACAGGTTTCTGACAATGGACAGGTAACTGAGAATGGACAGGTAACTGAGAATGGACAGGTAACTGAGAATGGACAGATAACTGACAATGGACAGGTAACTGAGGTTTCAGGTAACTGAGAATGGACATAACAGGTAAACTGAGAATAACAGGGTTTCTACAATATAACAGGACAGGTAACTGAGAATGGACAGGTAACTGACAATGGACAGGGTAACTGAGAGGACAGGTAACTGAGAATGGACAGGTAACTGAGAATGGACAGATAACTGACAATGGACAGGTAACTGAGGTGGACAGGTAACTGAGAATGGACAGGTAACTGAGAATGGACAGATAACTGAAATGGACAGGTAACTGATGACTGGACAGGTAACTGAGAGTGGACAGATAACTGAGAATGGACAGGTAACTGAGAATGGACAGATAACTGACAATGGACAAACTGAGAGTGGACAGGTAACTGAGAATGGACAGGTAACTGAGAATGGAACTGACAATGGACAGGTAACTGACATGAGGACAGGTAACTGAGAGGGACAGATAACTGAGGAAAACACAGGGGACTGAGAATGGACAGTGTAACTGACAATGGACAGGTAACTGAGAGTGGACAGTAACTGAGAATGGACAGGTAACTGAAATGGACAGGTAACTCAGACACTGTCAGATAACTGAGAATGGACAGGTAACTGAGAATGGACATTAACTGAGACATGGACAGATAACTGAGAATGGACAGGTAACTGAGAATGGACAGGTAACTGAGAATGGACAGGTAACTGAGAATGGACAGGTAACTGAGATGGACAGGTAACTGAGAATGGACAGGTAACTGAGAATGGACAAGTAACTGAGAATGGACAGATAACTGAAATGGACAGGTAACTGAGAATGGACAGATAACTGAGAATGGACAGGTAACTGAGAATGGACAGGTAACTGAGACTGGACAGGTAACTGAGAATGGACAGGTAACTGAGAATGGACAGGTAACTGAGAATGGACAGATAACTATAATGGACAGATAACTGACAATGGACATAACTTCACAGCTTTATGGAAACTGAGAATGGAGGTAACTGAGAATGGACAGGTAACTGAAAATGGACAGGTAACTGAGAATGGACAGATAACTGACAATGGACAGGTAACTGAGAATGGACAGGTAACTGAGAATGGACAGATAACTGAGAATGGACAGATAACTGAGAATGGACAGGTAACTGAGAATGGACAGATAACTGACAATGGACAGATAACTGACAATGGACAGGTAACTGAGAATGGACAGGTAACTGAGAATGGACAGGTAACTGAGAATGGACAGATAACTGAGAATGGACAGGTAACTGAGAATGGACAGGTAACTGAGAATGGACAGGTAACTGAGAATGGACAGGTAACTGAGAATGGACAGGTAACTGAGAATGGACAGGTAACTGAGAATGGACAGGTAACTGAGAATGGACAGATAACTGAGAATGGACAGGTAACTGAGAATGGACAGATAACTGACAATGGACAGATAACTGAGAATGGACAGGTAACTGAGAATGGACAGATAACTGAGAATGGACAGGTAACTGAGAATGGACAGGTAACTGAGAATGGACAGGTAACTGAGAATGGACAGATAACTGAGAATGGACAGGTAACTGAGAATGGACAGGTAACTGAGAATGGACAGATAACTGAGAATGGACAGATAACTGAGAATGGACAGGTAACTGAGAATGGACAGATAACTGACAATGGACAGATAACTGACAATGGACAGGTAACTGAGAATGGACAGGTAACTGAGAATGGACAGGTAACTGAGAATGGACAGATAACTGAGAATGGACAGGTAACTGAGAATGGACAGGTAACTGAGAATGGACAGGTAACTGAGAATGGACAGATAACTGAGAATGGACAGGTAACTGAGAATGGACAGATAACTGAGAATGGACAGATAACTGAGAATGGACAGATAACTGAGAATGGACAGGTAACTGAGAATGGACAGGTAACTGAGAATGGACAGGTAACTGAGAATGGACAGGTAACTGAGAATGGACAGATAACTGACAATAGAGGGATACTGTTTACTGTTGCAGTATTATATGCAGAACTATTCTGACAGAAGCAGACTTCAGACTTCTGATACTATTTAACACACACACATTCATTGATACACATAGATCAATCAGGTTATCTGCTCCGGGGCTCTGAAGGCTTTCCAACAGTCTAGATACCAGATAGGCTGGTCATTTATTCAGGTCAACATACAGTCACTGAGAGGTTGGGTTGTGGACCCCTTGAACTGAAACAACTTCCCTGTTGTATCAATACAACAAACAATCCCTTGATCAGTGGGGACACTGTACTGAATCTAGGGATTCCTTATTGAATCCCTCCAGCTTTAAAAAAAAAAGTATAGTGCTATGATGTTTGCTAACGCTGTGATTAGTGGTCATATAAATCGTACCTGTTGAACAGTTCAACCTCCAGACCCCATATCATACAGCAACGATCCCTTCACCACCTAACCTTATCCAACAACAATTCCAGGAATTTGTTGTTGAAGTGATTCAAATGTGTGCTAACGGTGTGGTTCAACAGAGTCCACATTAAGATCCATGTTAGGCCTACTAGTTAACCCACCCATGTGTAGCCTAATGCTCTGGTCTGATACTAGTTAACCCATCCATGTGCTCTGGTCTGATACTAGTTAACCCATCCATGTGTAGCGTAATAATGCTCTGGTCTGATACTAGTTAACCCACCCATGTGTAGCCTAATGCTCTGGTCTGATACTAGTTAACCCACCCATGTGTAGCCTAATGCTCTGGTCTGATACTAGTTAACCCACCCATGTGTAGCCTAATGCTCTGGTCTGATACTAGTTAACCCACCCATGTGTAGCCTAATGCTCTGGTCTGATACTAGTTAACCCACCCATGTGTAGCCTAATGCTCTGGTCTGATACTAGTTAACCCACCCATGTGTAGCCTAATGCTCTGGTCTGATACTAGTTAACCCACCCATGTGTAGCCTAATGCTCTGGTCTGATACTAGTTAACCCACCCATGTGTAGCCTAATGCTCTGGTCTGATACTAGTTAACCCACCCATGTGTAGCCTAATGCTCTGGACTGACATTAGCTTGCACCTTATTCCTTTTTGGGTCATAGGGCTCTGGTTAATAGTAGTGGACTACATTGGGAATATGGAGCTACATCCTTAGTGACTCTGGCAGCCATGGCAACAGAGTGATTGATAATATTTCAACATCTGTTCCGTGGTACGATTATACGACAGGAAAGCTGCGGTCTGGGTTTTGTCATAGAACAGAACAGGCAAAGCACCGTATTGACTGATGAGGGTGTCTCTGTGTGTTTGGAAATCCCAGTCGTGGACTGTGTCCCTAATGGCATCATATTTCCTATGTACTTTTCTGGTCAAAAGTTGTGCACTATATAGGGATTAGAATGCTATAGGGATTAGGGTACCATTTGGGACTCAAGTGTCTCACTGAGGTCAAAGGTTGTGGATGACTAATGTACTATGTTGCCTGCTATGAAACAGCACGTCAACAGTGGAACGTCCCAAATACCATCCTTTTCCCTATTGGCCCTGATCAGAAGAAGTTCACTATATAGGGAATAGGGTGCCATTTGGGCAAACAGCAACAGGCCTACACGCTTGTCTATTTCAACGGCACACTCACTTGGCATTATCTAAACAGTTTGTTTCTGGGGAATGTCTCGTCTTGGAGTATGTCTACAGTAGAGTTATTCAGGTGCAGAGTGAGAATTCTCAGGGGAGGTATTTGGGAGTGTTCCTACACTACATGACCAAAAGCATGTGGACATCTGCTTGTCCAACATCTCATTCCAAAACCATGGGCTCCTTTGCTGCTATAACAGCCTCCACTCTTCTGGGAAGGCTTTCCACTAGATGTTGGAACATTGCTGCTATAACAGCATCCACTCTTCTGGGAAGGCTTTCCACTAGATGTTGGAACATTGCTGCTATAACAGCCTCCACTCTTCTGGGAAGGCTTTCCACTAGATGTTGGAACATTGCTGCTATAACAGCCTCCACTCTTCTGGGAAGGCTTTCCACTAGATGTTGGAACATTGCTGCTATAACAGCCTCCACTCTTCTGGAAGGCTTTCCAGCCTCCAGATTTCCACTAGATGTTGGAACATTGCTGCTATAACAGCCTCCACTCTTCTGGGAAGGCTTTCCACTAGATGTTGGAACATTGCTGCCATAACAGCCTCCACTCTTCTGGGAAGGCTTTCCACTAGATGTTGGAACATTGCTGCTATAACAGCCTCCACTCTTCTGAACAGCCTCCAGCTCCACTCTTCTGGGAAGGCTTTCCACTAGATGTTGGAACATTGCTGCTATAACAGTCTCCACTCTTCTGGGAAGGCTTTCCACTAGATGTTGGAACATTGCTGCTATAACAGCCTCCACTCTTCTGGGAAGGCTTTCCACTAGATGTTGGAACATTGCTGCAGGGACTTGCTTCCATTCAGCCCCAAGAACACTAGTGAGATCGAGGACTGATGTTGGGCGATGAGGCCTGGCTCCAATTCATCCCAAAGGTGTTCGATGGGGTTGAGGTCAGGGCTCTGTGCAGGCCAGTCAAGTTCTTCCACACCGATCTCGACAAACCATTTCTGTATGGACCTCGCTTTGTGCACAGGGGCATTGTCAAGCTGAAACAGGAAAGGGCCTTCCCCAAACTGTTGCCACAAAGTAGGAAGCACAGAATCATATAGAATGTCATTGTATTCTGTAGCGTTCAGATTTCCCTTCACTGAAACTAAGGGGCCCGAACCACTGAAAAACAGTCCCAGACCATTATTTCTCCTCCACCAAACCCAGAGTCCAATGGCGGTGAGCTCTACACCACTCCAGCCGACACTTGGCATTGCGCATGGTGATCTTAGGCTGCTCAACCATGGAAACCCATTTCATGAAGCTCCCGACGAACAGTTCTTGTGCTGACGTTGCTTCCAGAGGCAGTTTGGAACTCGGTAGTGAGTGTTGCAACTGAGAACAGACCATTTTTACACGCTAAGTGCTTCAGCACTCGGCGGTCCCGTTCTGTAAGCATGTGTGGCCTACCACTTCGTGGCTGAGCCGTTGTTGCTCCTAGACGTTTCTACTTCACATTAACAGCACTTACAGTTGACCAAGGCCGCTCAAGCAGGGCAGAAATTTGACGAACTGACTTGTTGGAAAGGTGGCATCCTATGACGGTGCCACGTTGAAAGTCACTGAGCTCTTCAGTAAGGCCCATTCTACTGTCAATGTTTGTCTATGGAGATTGCATGGCTGTGTGCTCGATTTCTTTATATTTTTAAATTGTGTGGCCACTAATTTGAAGGGGTGTCCACATGTTGCTGTATATAGAGTGTATCTTAGAGTATGTGTTCATGAAATATCTTAGGGTGTGTGTAGAGTGCTAGATCATTGTATGGGTGTGTGTAGGTAGAGAGAGATCTTATCTTAGGGTGTGTGTGTGTGTGTGTGTGTGTGTGTGTGTGTGTGTGTGTGTGTGTGTGTGTGTGTGTGTGTGTGTGTGTGTGTGTGTGTGTGTGTGTGTGTAGAATGGCGAGAGAGAGAGAGAGAGATCTTCTGGTGTGTAGACCTACAGAGAGACATTGTTATGTGTGTACTGTGTTACTGTAGTCAAGAGATGTGTATAGAGAGACAGAGAGCATAGGAAAGGAGGAGAGGCAAGGAAGAGAGGAAAGGAGGTGAGGTTTATTCTCAGGTGATCTCATTCTGGAACAATGTGAGCTGTTACATTCTCTCTCGGTGAGTTTTTTCAGACTGTATAGGCTATGCAAAATTTGCATCACTCTTTTTTGGTGTGTTTTTTTTTCTTCGCCTTTTTAAATGCAGGGCAGATTAAATTTAACACAAGACTTGACTGAATGTTAGATTAAACTAATCAGCTGTGCAACACAGTCATTCCCTCTGCTTATCAACCAAATGGTTACACCTAGTTACAGCAATAACACGTTACTTTAAAAATAAACAAACGACTTAAAGACGCAGCACACTTTGCCTATTTTAAATTATATCACCGAGTAATATAAATATTACAAAACTGTATTCTAATAAAGAATAAATTAACAACAATATTCACTTTTTTCTATTCCCCCATTTCACATATGGCAAAATAAACTTTTATAATAATTGTAGCGACCCTGAATGAATGTGATGTTTATCTTACCTTTAACGCCCATGGTTGCAACCTGTTGCCTCGTCTTCAGTAGATGCACATAGCCTTACCAACACGACTGTCAACCGGTCCTCCACAGCCAGCATGTAACCCGCTGTAAAACGACTAGCCTACAGCAGGGACGGCAGCCACGACCTCGTCATCACGTCAACCTAAATAACGGAGTGACTTCGTAACTACAGATTCACCATCGCCGCACTCTCCTGTGTCTTTTCCTTATGGGTGTGTCTCTGTCCCTGCCTCCCAGCAATGCAGTTGGACAACAACTTTAAACGGAATGTGGAAATCTTATTTGAGGGTGTGTGTGCGCGCACGGTAGGTGCGTGACTGAAACATGAAATATGAAAAAATAGCAATAACTTTCCTTTTAAACACAGTCGGTATAGTTCATGCTTAAAGAGTAATAACTTTCCTTTTAAAGACAGTCGGTATAGTTCATGGTCCTACACCGCGCCCCAGTAATATTGTAGCCTCGTACTAGAGCGCCATCTGGTGGTCGTCGATGGATACGTCTTAAACGTCAAGTTCCAAATCCTCTGTTGAAGTACGTGTTTTTCCTCCTTTCACCTCTAGATGGGATGGTTGGAGGATACCACCAGGGACAATTCAGTTCACGTCCAAAAACCAATGTGGCAAAGACGTTTAAATTTATCATCACAATGATCACAATCACTGAGTTGCCAGAACATACAAGCAATATATTGTTTATTTAGGAAAATAAGAACTGTTCAAAGTTTTATGTACAGTTTAACTAGGGTGGCATGTAGCCTGGTGGGTAGGAGAGTTGAGCCCGTAACCGAAAGGCAAAACATCTAACGTTCTGCCACTGAGCGAGGCAGTTCTCTGAGCGAGGCAGTTCACTGTTCTCCGGGCGCCGATGATGTGGATGTCGATTAAGGCAGCCCCCCTACACCTCTCTGATTCAGAGGGGTTGGGTTAAATGTGGAAGACACTGGGATTCTCTGCCTCTAACCCTATTACAGGGGCTGAGTCACTGCTTACTGGGGCTCTTTCATGACATCCCAAGGAGGGGTGTGTCACTTGAGTGGGTTGAGTCACTGATGTGATCTTCCTGTCTGGGTTGGCACCCCCCCTTTGGTTGTGCCGTGGCAGAGATCTTTGTGGGCTATACTTGGCCTTGTCTCAGGATGGTAAGTTGGTGGTTGAATATATCCCTCTCGTGGTGTGGGGGCTGGGCTTTGGCAAAGTGGGTGGGGTTATATCCTTCCTGTCTGGCCCTGTCCGGGGGTATCATTGGCTGGGGCCACAGTGTCTCCTGACCCCTCCTGTCTCCGCCTCCAGTATTTACGCTGCAGTAGTTTATGTGTCAGTGGGCTAGGGTCAGTTTGTTATATCTGGAGTACTTCTCCTGTCCTATTTGGTGTCCTGTGTGAATTTAAGTGTGCTCTCTCTAATTCTCTCTTTCTTTCATCGGAGGACCTGAGCCCTAGGACCATGCCCCAGGACTACCTGGCATGATGACTCCTTGCTGTCCCCATTCCACCTGGCCGTGCTGCTGCTCCAGTTTCAACAGTTTCGACTCCGTGGCCATGCACGCCTCCAACTCAATCATCAAGTTTGCGGACGACACTACAGTGGTAGGCTTGATTACTAACAACGACGAGACGGCCTACAGGGAGGAGGTGAGGGCCCTCGGAGTGTGGTGTCAGGAAAATAACCTCACACTCAACGTCAACAAAACAAAGGAGATGATTGTGGACTTCATGAAACAGCAGAGGGAGCACCCCCCTATCCACATCGATGGGACAGTAGTGGAGAAGGTAGTAAGTTTTAAGCTCCTCGGTGTACACATCACAGACAAACTAAATTGGTCCACCCACACAGACAGCGATGTGAAGAAGGCGCAGCAGCGCCTCTTCAACTTCAGGAGGCTGAAGAAATTCGGCTTGTCACCAAAAGCACTCACAAACTTCAACAGATGCACAATCAAGCGCATCCTGTCGGGCTGTATCACCGCCTGGTACGGCAACTGCTCCACCCACAATCGTAAGGCTCTCCAGAGGGTAGTGAGGTCTGCACAACGCATCACCGGGGGCAAACTACCTGCCCTCCAGGACACCTACACCACCCGATGTTACAGGAAGGCCATAAAGATCATCAAGGACATCAACCACCCGAGCCACTGCCTGTTCACCCCGCTATCATCCAGAAGGCGAGGTCAGTACAGGTGCATCAAAGCAGGGACCGAGAGACTGAAAAACAGCTTCTATCTCATGGCCATCAGACTGTTAAACAGCCACCACTAACATTGAGTGGCTGCTGCCAACACACTGACTCAACTCCAGCCACTTTAATAATGGGAATTGATGGAAATTGATGGAAAATATATCACTAGCCACTTGAAACAATGCTACTTAATATAATGTTTACATACCCTACATTACACATCTCATATGTATATGTATATACTGTACTCTATAGCATCTACTGCATCTTTATGTAATACATAGTATCACTAGCCACTTTAACTATGCCACTTTGTTTACATACCCTACATTACTCATCTCATATGTATAAACTGTACTCGATACCATCTACTGCATCTTGCCTATGCTGCTCTGTACCATCACTCATTCATATGATGTTGGGGACAACTCCCTGACCACTCCCTGACCACTCCCTGACCACTCCCTGACCACTCCCTGACCACTCCCTGACAACTCCCTGACCACTCCCTGACCACTCCCTGACAACTCCCTGACCACCCCCTGACCTAACCCTGCTACCTGCCCCCTTCTCCCCCTGACCACTCACTGACCACCCCCTGACCTAACCCTGCTACCTGCCCCCTTCTCCCCCTGACCACTCCCTGACAACTCCCTGACCACCCCCTGACCTAACCCTGCTACCTGCCCCCTTCTCCCCCTGACCACTCCCTGTCCACCCCCTGACCTAACCCTGCTACCTGCCCCCTTCTCCCCCTGACCACTCCCTGACCACCCCCTGACCTAACCCTGCTACCTGCCCCCTTCTCCCCCTGACCACTCCCTGACAACTCCCTGACCACCCCCTGACCTAACCCTGCTACCTGCCCCCTTCTCCCCCTGACCACTCCCTGACCACCCCCTGACCTAACCCTGCTACCTGCCCCCTTCTCCCCCTGACCACTCCCTGACCACCCCCTGACCTAACCCTGCTACCTGCCCCCTTATCCCCCTGACCACTCCCTGACCACCCCCTGACCTAACCCTGCTACCTGCGCCCTTCTCTCCCTGACCACTCACTGACCACCCCCTGACCTAACCCTGCTACCTGCCCCCTTCTCCCCCTGACCACTCCCTGACAACTCCCTGACCACCCCCTGACCTAACCCTGCTACCTACCCCCTTCTCCCCCTGACCACTCCCTGACCACCCCCTGACCTAACCCTACTACCTACCCCCTTCTCCCCCTGACCACCCCCTGACCTAACCCTGCTACCTGCCCCCTTCTCTCCCTGACCACCCCTGACCTTACCCTGCTGGCTGCCCCCTCCAGTCCCTCCACCAAAACCAGACCTCTGGGACCTAGGCCAACAGCACTCCGTATTATTCAGAGCTCCAACTCGACTTTTACATTGGCACAAATAATACTTTTTTCTCTATAATCCAATATGTAATACATATACATGATTTGCATTGGGGGAATTATTTGACCTTGGAACATGTTTTAAAACCCACATTTAATGGAAATGTCATTTAGTGGGAAGGGATATGTGTATGTGTAGCGTCAATATGCAAGTGTGTGTGTTGGAATGTGAGTGTATGGTTGAGTCCAGTGAGTGTACATAGTCTGTGCAAAAACGTATAATTAACAAAAGGTGTTCAATGCAAATACTCCGGGTAGCCATTTGATTAACTATTAAGCAGTCTTATGGCTTGGGGGTAGAAGCTGTTATGGAGCTTTTTGGTCCCGGACTTGGTGCTCCAGTACCGCTTGCCGTGCGGTAGCAGAACTCTATGACTTGGGGGGCTGGAGTCTTTGACAATCAACCGTCTTTCCTGGCTTGGTCATCTTCTCCGAGTCACCCATCTTGCCCAAGTGATCTCTCCCTCCCCACACTTTCTGTCCAGTCCTCCCTATATCCACTCTAAACTTATCGGCCTGTTCTTCATCTCTCCTTTGTGTGACTCAGATAGATAGTGCTGAGAGCGCTTTTGTGACACAATATGTACTGACTGTGCCTCGCCCAGCCACTCATTTCCCTCTCTGTCTGGAGAACGTATCTTGCCCCTCCCCTCGGACAGTCTCTCTAAGTGCACTTCCTCTTCTGTTTTATTGATTTAGTTTGGTATTGATTAAGCCTGTTCCACTTCAGTGTCGTTATCAAAGGGTGTCTGTGTGAGAGAGAGTAGTGTAGGACAGAAATATTGTAAATGAGCATATAATATGAAGTATAATATAAATCTGTAGATGAGTATTCCTTTTAAAGAATCTCAGGTCGCACAGCTTCCATTTAAAACAACTCTAGCTCCTGTTTGAAATCTACTATATCTACTCTGTACATATCATTGCTAGTATATCTACTCTGTACATATCATTCTAGTATATCTTCTCTGAACATATCATTCTAGTATATCTACTCTGTACATATCATTCTAGTATATCTACTGCTGTACATATCATTCTAGTATATCTACTGCTGTACATATCATTCTAGTATATCTACTCTGTACATATCATTCACCACCTTCCGGAGACACCTGAAACCCCACCTCTTCAAGGAATACCTAGGATAGGATAGGTAATCCTTCTCACCCCCCCCCCCTTAAATGATTTAGATGCACTATTGTAAAGTGGCTGTTCCACTGGATGTCAGAAGGTGAATTCACCAATTTGTAAGTCGCTCTGGATAAGAGCGTCTGCTAAATGACTTAAATGTAATGTAATGTAATTTAAAAATGAACAAATAGTTATCATTGTTAATTTTTAGACAATTATTTTTCATACATTATGAATAAATACAGGTTAATTTCACGTTTCTACTATTACATGAGGGACTTTTATTTGAAAATCAGAAATTCCGTGATCTGGAAGTACTTTTTTAGTGCTGCTGACGAGACGCTGAGCGAGAACAGACCCATAGAGAAGGATAGAGACCCTAGTGGCCTAAAGTCTATTTTAGCACAGTAAGCGCCGTTGAGGGCTTTCACCATGCTTCCGACATCCATTTATAAGTAGTCAACTGGATGGGGATTCCTCTGGGTTGTAGCCTCAGTGGGGCTGCCCATGTTGTCACAGACTCTATAATGTCACAGATATAAAGATAAGACCTCTATCTATCTCTATGCACGAACCATTCCGGAAGTTCAGTTTCCGGAAGCACATTTGCATCTCTTTTATAACCAACAAAGAAAACGCCAAAGATGGTGTTCTTGTGCTAACTAGCATTTAAAAAACATAAATAAATACAACGCTAATTTCATTTAGTCTTTATAACAATCCGAAGCGTTAAGTTGCTTAGAGGTGCAACATGGGTATGTATTAGCTAAAGTCGTATATTTTGTTTTGTAGCTTAGCCATTATGCTTCTATATCTAGTTAGTTTTATCTTGTTTCGGCCCTCCATTGCTGTTTTATCTAGATGTAGCTTAGCCCACATCAAATGGTCCTCTTCACATGTGTAATACGGGCCCTTCCCGACCATACAGGGAGAATGAAAGTAGAGGAACAATAGGAAAGTAACACGTAATGCGTCCACGGTGAATAATGACAACTTGTCTATCTATATACACGAGTAACCAGTTTTATATTAACAGTGGCAGACAACTGTATTTTTAAGTGACACCGTGTTGGTTTGTGGCTTTGATCTTCCAGTTACGCAAAGGTGTTGTTCTGAGAGGCATGCAGCTAATTAGCAGTCCACTCTGTCTTCAGTAAACATGGTTTTGTTTGAACTATTTCTCGCTGATATGAAAGATGAAGGCCCTTTATGCGTCCAACATCGTAACGTGTGTTGTTCATGGACCCAAAGGTGCTATTTATACCGTTTCCCAGATGTTCTGCTGCAGAAAATCCAAAGTTGGCAAGCCATTTATAAATTCACTTAATTCTCCTCTCCCCTTTTCTTTCAAATCACATTTTATTGGTTGAATACACATTTATCAAATATTATTGTGGGTGTAGCGAAATGCTTGTGTTCCTGGCTCCAACAGTGCAGTAATATCTAACAATGCACACACCTAAAATAATGGAATAAAAACAATTTGGATTAGCTCTGTCTGTGATGGGATGTATGTGTCTAGACTAATATATCTGAAGAATACATGGATAAAATAGTGTATATGTTATATAGTGTGTATAGATAGTGATGTAGATTTATCTTTATATCGCTCTATATCTCAATCATTGAATGATGGACTAAAATACAGTATATACATATATGGTGGCGGGGTGAACAGACTCGGGGGGGCTGAGGTCCTGTGCTCCCGGTGATTTCGGACTCACCACCCTCTGGAGGCGTTCGTGGCCATGCAGTCGTGGGTGAATAGGGAGTACAGGAGGGGACTAAGGACGCACCCTTGTGGGTCCCCTGTGTTGAGGATCAGTGTAGTGTAGGTGGTGTTGCCTACCTTCACCACCTGGAGACGGCCTGTCAGGACTCAGGGCCCCAAGCTTAGTGATGAGCTTGGAGGGAACAATGAGCTGGAGTCAATGAACAGCATTCTTGCATAGATATTCCTTTTGTCCAGGTGGGACAGGCCAGTGTGGAGTGGGATTGAGATTGCATCATCTGTTTCTCTGTTGGGGCGGTATGCAAATTGGAGTGGGTCTAGTGGTTCCGGGATGTTGATGTGAGCCATGACCAGCCTTTCAAAACACTTTAGGGTTACCGACGTGAGAGTGCTAAGCGGCGGTAGTCATTTAGGCAGGTTACCTTAGTGTTCTTGGGCATGGGGACAATGGTGGTCTGCTTGAAACATGTTGGTATTACAGACTCGGTCAGGGAGTGGTTGAAAATTTCAGTGAAGACACTTGCCAGTTGGTCTGCGCATGCTCTGAATACACATCCTGGTAATCCGTCTGGCCCTGTGAATGTTGACCTGCTTGAAGGTCTTACGCACATCTGCTACGGAGAGTGTGATTACAGTTGTTCGGAACATGGTGCTCTTGTGCACGCTTCAGTGTTGCTTGTCTGCTCGCGTCAATGGGTTTCCCTTTTGTAGTCCGTAATAGTTAGCAAGCCCTGCCGTAATAGGATTCTACCTTGTTCCTATATTGTCATTTTGCCTGTTTGTTGGCCCTGAGAAGGTCGTAGCAGGACTTGTTTGTGTCCTCAGCCATAGCGCCAGGGTACACTACAATAGCCCTGTGAGTGGTAGCCCTTTAGTGCACACCTGGGGGTGTTAACCACCTCAGTCCCCAGTTAACTCGTTACTCGTTACTTAACTCGGACTGAGGAGGTTAACTAGTCAGCGTTAACTGACTGGGGACTGAGGAGGTTAACTAGTCAGCGTTAACTGACTGGGGACTGAGGAGGTTAACTAGTCAGCGCTAACTGACTGGGGACTGAGGAGGTTAACTAGTCAGCGCTAACTGACTGGGGACTGAGGAGGTTAACTAGTCAGCGCTAACTGACTGGGGACTGAGGAGGTTAACTAGTCAGCGCTAACTGACTGGGGACTGAGGAGGTTAACTAGTCAGCGCTAACTGACTGGGGACTGAGGAGGTTAACTAGTCAGCGCTAACTGACTGGGGACTGAGGAGGTTAACTAGTCAGCGCTAACTGACTGGGGACTGAGGAGGTTAACTAGTCAGCGCTAACTGACTGGGGACTGAGGAGGTTAACTAGTCAGCGCTAACTGACTGGGGACTGAGGAGGTTAACTAGTCAGCGCTATCAAAGCAGTCCTGTAGCCTCTTCAGAGGAACATTTCTCTATGGTGTAAAGGGGTACTTCCTTTTGTGAGCTTCTCCTTGTAAAAATGAAGCAGGAGTCATAGCGCCAGGGTACACAACAATAGCAGGAGTCATAGCGCCAGGGTACACAACAATAGCAGGAGTCATAGCGCCAGGGTACACAACAATAGCAGGAGTCATAGCGCCAGGGTACACAACAATAGCAGGAGTCATAGCAGGGTCGTACTCTGCGGATGTTGTAGAGCATGGTACCTACAACAATAGCAGGAGTCATAGCGACAGGGTACACAACAATAGCAGGAGTCATAGCGACAGGGTACACAACAATAGCAGGAGTCATAGCGACAGGTTACACAACAATAGCAGGAGTCATAGCATCATGATCTGATTTTCAGAAAGGGGGATGAGGCCTTTCGCTTATTTAGACAATTAACTATGCCGCACCTGGTCATGGTGACTCAACCTATCCTGTCTCCTCCCTCCAATGATCTCCTCCATCTCTCCTCCCTCCCTCTCTCCTCCTCCCTCTCTCCTCCCTGGGGGACCCCAGTGGTGAGAGCGCGTGGTGAGGAGACAGATCCACCTCCTCCTCCCTCTCTCCTCCTCCCTCTCTCCTCCTCCCTCTCCTCCTCTCTCCTCCTCCTCCCCTCTCCTCCTAGCAGAATCCCCCTTTCCTCTGCCCTCCCTGGGCTTGCTGGTCCCTCCTCTCCGGATGATGTCAGCAGTTATGTGGCAGGTGGTGCGCCAGGGCAACACAAAGCATTATGGGAAGCTGGAGGAGTTTGTGTCCATGGTAACGGAGGTGGTTCCAGAACTCCTGTCCAACAGACAGAGGTGGCTGCTCATCCTGGCTCTCAGAGGACGGGTAAGAGATTCCCAATCAATCTCAAGGATTTTTCTGCTGTTGAAATCCATAGGTGACCAAACCGTGTAAAAGAAAAAATATATATATATATTCAATGCATTCAGAAAGTATTCAGACCCCTTGACTTTTTCTACATTTTGTTACATCCTTATTCTAAAATGGATCAAATGTATAATTAAAAATACAGATACCTTATTTACATAAGTATTCAGACCCTTTGCTATGAGACTTGAAGTTGAGCTCAGGTGCATCCTGTTTCCATTGATCATCCTTGATGTTTCTACAACTTGGAGTCCAACTGTGGTAAGTTCAATTGATTTGGCATGATTTGGAAAGGCACACACCTGTCTATATAAGGTCCCACAGTTTACAGTGCATGTCAGAACAAAACCAAGCCATGAGGTCGAAGGAATTGCCTGTTGCGCTCCGAGACAGGATTGTGTCGAGGTACAGATCTGGGGAAGGGTACCAAAAATATTCTACAGCATTGAAGGTCCCCAAGAACACATTGGCCTCATCATTCTTAAATTAAGTTTGGAACCACCAAGACTCTTCCTAGAGCTGGCTGCCTGACCAAACTGATACAATCGGGGAAGAAGGGCCTTGGTCAGGGAGGTGACCAAGAACCTGATGGTCACTCTGACAGAGATTCAGAGTTGTTCCTCTGTGGCTTCCAGAAGGTCGATCATCTCTGCAACACTCCGCCAATCAGGCCTTTATGGTAGAGTGACCAAACGGCCACATGACAGCCCGCTTGGAGTTTGCCAAAAGGCACCTAAAGGACTCTCAGACCACGAGATACAAGATTCTCTAGTCTGATGAAACCAAGATCAAACTCTTTGGCCTGAATGCCAAGCATCACGTCTGGAGGAAACCTGGCACCGTCTCTACAGTGAAGCATGGTGGTGGCAGCATCATGCTGTGGAGATGTTTTTCAGCTGCAGGGACTGGGAGACTAGTCAGGATCAAGGGAAAGATGAATGGAGCAAAGTACAGAGAGGTCCTTTAGGAAAACCTGCTCCAAAACGCTCAGGACCTCAGACTGAGGTGAAGGTTCACCTTCCAACAGGACAACGACCTTAAGCGCACAGCCAAGACAACACAGGAGTGGCTTCGGAACAAGTCTCTGAGTGGCCCAGCAAGAGCCCGGACTTGAACCCGATCAAACATCTCTGGAAAAAACTGAAAAAAGCTGTACAGCGACACTCCCCCTCCAACCTGACAGAGCTTGAGAGGATCTGCAGAGAAGAATGGGAGAAACTCCCCAAATACAGGTGTGCCAAGCTTGTAGCGTCATACCCAAGAAGACTCGAGGCTGTAATCACTGCCAAAGGTGCTTCAACAAAGTACTGAGTAAAGGGTCTGAATACTTGTGAAAATTTGAAATTTGAGTTAAATTAATACATTTGCCGAAATTCCTAAAAACCTGTTTTTGTCATTATTGTGTGTAGATAGTTTTGTAAATGCATTTAATCCATTGTGAATAAGGCTGTAACATGACAAAGTAGGAAAAGTTCAGGGGTCTGAATACCTTCCAACTGCACTGAATATATATTTCAAAATTAATTGTTGGGTTGGAAAAACTATTTCAGTGTTAACTTAAATGACTAAAGCCCAGATATGAATAATTAACGATCGGCGTCCCTTCAACAGGACAGTTGTAAATAATTCAGCCCGTTATGTCAAGATTCAGATGTCTTATATCGGCTGAAAGCTGAAAGCTTAAATTCTTGTTAATATAACGGCACTGTCCAATTTACAGTAGCTATTACTGAGAAAAAAAAAGACCATGCTATTGTTTGAGGAGAGCTCCTAGCAACAAAACACTTTTTTCACCGAGATAGGCTTGATACATTCACCTCTGAATTAAATTAAATCAGAGCAAGATTTCAGAATGTATCATCCAAAGGGTCTCAGAGATAACATAAAGTGTAATTTTGTTATATATTTTTTTTAATTTTAATTTTTTCTTTTTCCTTTATTTAACCAGGCAAGTCAGTTAAGAACAAATTCTTATTTTCAATGACGGCCTAGGAACAGTGGGTTAACTGCCTGTTCAGGGGCAGAACGACAGATTTGTACCTTGTCAGCTCGGGGGTTTGAACTCACAACCTTCCGGTTACTAGTCCAACGCTCTAACCACTAGGCTACCCTGCCGCCCCAGATGAAAAAGGATTTTATATCCTAAAAAGGTCCAAATAGCATGCACGGTCGATTTTATTTTTTTTGTATTTCCACTCGTTCAATTTGTAAAGAAAGGAATCTGTGAAAATCTAACCCTCAACGTCGCTTCAACCAGTCAAATCACGTTCGTATTTATTCCTCAGAGATCCTAGAATGTAACCAGACTTCACTATATCATTAGGGGGGTAGTATATCCTATAGGACACCATATTTGGTCAGAGAGCGACAGCATGGCCCACTGATGACTTGGGCGGTCATCACTTGAACAACTGTCTTTTGTCAAAGAAGCACCAATCGGGGTCAAACAAAGCTAGCTAAATCGCCAATGAGCTGGGCTTTACGGTAGTATCGGAAACCATGTATCTGTCGTAAAATGTAGCTACTAACCTTGTACGACAGCATGCCTTTTCATTTTGGACCGAAATTATAAGGATATTCAGAGTTATGAAAACGGGTTGTTTTGTAAATGTTGAACATATAATACTTGGAAAGCTAAATCAAAGTCTAAGTATACAGCTTTGACGATATACTTGCCAAAAAATGTCATATGAATGCGAATGTCTCCTTCACGATTTGCCCAAATGTACCTGGAGACTTCACACTGAAAGTCTTGTCGTTCACATACTTCTTCAAGTTATCCATCTGAAACTTTGCGAGCACACTGCTGCCATCTTGTGGACATTATTGGAATTACAACCAGAGTGATGGCTTGAACTAGGACCTTTCTCTTGCATTTCAAAGATGCTGGTAGAAAAAGACTGTTTTTTTCCTGTGTATTTTCTTCTCCCAGATCTATTGTTATATTCTCCCACATGGGTCCCAGGTGATAACTGGCTGGGTCCCAGGTGATAACTGGCTGGGTCCCAGGTGATAACTGGCTGGGTCCCAGGTGATAACTGGCTGGGTCCCAGGTGATAACTGGCTGGGTCCCAGGTGATAACTGGCTGGGTCCCAGGTGATAACTGGCTGGGTCTCTTCTCAGGTGACTCTGGAACTGATCCGATCTGGACGTCCTGATGACCTCAAGGCTGTTCAAACACACCTGGATAGAATCACAGCATCTGGTCTGAAACAGGTGAGTGTTTAATCAACTGGGGAGATATTCTGACAAGCCCATTCTCTTGAACAGTAAGGGGCAGTTGAAACAAGTCCTGGACTAAAAAGCACTTTCAAAGATCATTCTCTATTGTTTGCTTTTTAGTCCAGGACTAGGCTGTCTCCAGGATACCAACACTGTGTCCAGCTTGTGATGTTTGTCTGGATCCTTTTATGTGTTGCAGTCAAACGATGCAGCGATTGAATTTGCTGAAGCCAACTTCCTGAAGCTGATCCGGAGCCTCGTGGAAGACCCAGATAGGAGGGAACACTTCTTCAAGGTAAGATAGAGCCTAGTGGAAGACCCAGATAGGAGGGAACACTTCTTCAAGGTAAGATAGAGCCTAGTGGAAGACCCAGATAGGAGGGAACACAGGGCTCCTAACAATCAACAACAAGTGGGACACAATCATGAAGTGGAACGACATTTATTGGATATTTCAAACTTTTTTAACAAATCAAAAACTGAAAAATTGGGCGTGCAAAATTATTCAGCCCCTTTACTTTCAGTGTAGCAAACTCTCTCCAGAAGTTAAGTGAGGATCTCTGAATGATCCAATGTTGACCTAAATGACTAATGATGATAAATACAATCCACCTGTGAGTAATCAAGTCTCCGTATAAATGCACCTGCACTGTGATAGTCTCAGAGGTCCGTTAAAAGCGCAGAGAGCATCATGAAGAACAAGGAACACACCAGGCAGGTCCGAGATACTGTTGTGAAGAGGTTTAAAGCCGGATTTGGATACAAAAAGATTTCCCAAGCTTTAAACATCCCAAGGAGCACTGTGCAAGCGATAATATTGAAATGGAAGGAGTATCAGACCACTGCAAATCTACCAAGACCTGGCCGTCCCTCTAAACTTTCAGCTCATACAAGGAGAAGACTGATCAGAGATGCAGCCAAGAGGCCCATGATCACTCTGGATGAACTGCAGAGATCTACAGCTGAGGTGGGAGACTCTGTCCATAGGACAACAATCAGTCGTATATTGGCCTTTATGGAAGAGTGGCAAGAAGAAAGCCATTTCTTAAAGATATCCATAAAAAGTGTCGTTTAAAGTTTGCCACAAGCCACCTGGGAGACACACCAAACATGTGGAAGAAGGTGCTCTGGTCAGATTAAACCAAAATTGAACTTTTTGGCAACAATGCAAAACGTTATGTTTGGTGTAAAAGCAACACAGCTCATCACCCTGACCACACCATCCCCACTGTCAAACATGGTGGTGGCAGCAGCATGGTTTGGGCCTGCTTTTCTTCAGCAGGGACAGGGAAGATGGTTAAAATTGATGGGAAGATGGATGGAGCCAAATACAGGACCATTCTAGAAGAAAACCTGATGGAGTCTGCAAAAGACCTGAGACTGGGATGGAGATTTGTCTTCCAACAAGACAATGATCCAAAACATATAAAGCAAAATCTACAATGGAATGGTTCAAAAATAAACATATCCAGGTGTTAGAATGGCCAAGTCAAAGTCCAGACCTGAATCCAATCGAGAATCTGTGGAAAGAACTGAAAACTGCTGTTCACAAATGCTCTCCATCCAACCTCACTGAGCTCGAGCTGTTTTGCAAGGAGGAATGGGAAAAATTTCAGTCTCTCGATGTGCAAAACTGATAGAGACATACCCCAAGCGACTTACAGCTGTAATCGCAGCAAAAGGTGGCGCTACAAAGTATTAACTTAAGGGGGCTGAATAATTTTGCACGCCCAATTTTTCAGTTTTTGATTTGTTAAAAAAGTTTGAGATATCCAATAAATGTCGTTCCACTTCATGATTGTGTCCCACTTGTTGATTGATTCTTCACAAAAACATACAGTTTTATATCTTTATGTTTGAAGCCTGAAATGTGGCAAAAGGTTGCAAAGTTCAAGGGGGCCGAATACTTTCGCAAGGCACTGTAAGTCCCTAACTTTGACTCTGTCTGTCAGGTGGTGTTCCCTGTGGAGTATGGTCCTAACTTTGACTCATCGCTGCAAACTCTGGTGTGCCACTTCCTGTCTAGGCTGGAGGAGCTGCTGCCGGTCCCAGATTTCAAACAGGTACACCGTTGGACAGCACTGCTACAGTGTCTGAATACCTGTACTTGTGTTGTAAATGGCAGGCATTTTTAGGTATGAGAAAATTGACATGCTATCAAGGAGGAGCCTAGTACAATGATATTCTCGGGAGGCAGGGCCTAGAATGTGGCTCTTCTCGGGGGCGGGGCCTAGAATGTGGCTCTTCTCGGGGGGGCGGGGCCTAGAATGTGGCTCTTCTCGGGAGGCTATTATTTGTTGCTTACTGCATTTATTTCTACTGAACAGTCCGTTCTAAGTAGTATGATTAGTACACAGTAAGTAGTAGGCCAGACAGATTTGGGACACGGCCGGTGACACTGAGTTTTCAGGTCCATTGTTGCCCACTAGTCCGGTGTCAGATGAGTCAAGATAAAAGGATTATACAGGGTTGGGACAAAACATGGTTATTTAGAATAAACTGGGTGGTTCACGCCCTGAATGCTGATTGGCTGACAGCCGTGGTATATCAGACCGTATACAACCTATTTTAACGTTGGTAACCAGTTTATAAATAGCAAAAAGGCACCTCGGGGGTTTGTCGTATATGGCCAATATATCACGGCTAAGGGCTGTATCCAGACACTCAGCTTTGCGTCATGCATAAGAACAGTCCTTAGCCGTGATATATTGGCCATATACCACACCCCCTCGGGCCTTACTGCTTACATGACATTCACTGGTGTAGGTAGAATAACGACTGTAAAACTAGTACAGCTGTATTTCATCGTAATATTAGTTTAATTTACAAGCATTTCGCTAAACCCGTAATAACATCTGCTAAACATGTGTATGTGACCAATACAATGTGATTTATCATCTTTGTTCAGACTGCGTTGTTGATCAGTGCTGCCCCCTCTGTTCTGGAGGACTACATGCGCTGTGTCTCTCACGGAGAGGACTTGAAGTCTCTGCTACAGAACCAACACTGCCCCGGGAAGCTGCCCAAGAGCGGTAAGTCTCTGTCTGCGTTTCCCATGGCAACCTATTCCCTTTATAATGCTCTACTGTTGACCAGGCTCCTGGGGCTTCTGGTTAAATGTAGTGCACTATATAGGGTCGTAGCAGTGCACTATATAGGGTCGTAGTAGTGCACTATATAGGGAATAGGGTCGTAGTAGTGCACTATATAGGGTCGTAGTAGTGCACTATATAGGGAATAGGGTTGTAGCAGTGCACTATATAGGGTCGTAGTAGTGCACTATATAGGGTTGTAGTAGTGCCATTTGGGATGCATATTCTGTCTGACTGTAGATGACGTTCTATGGCATTTTATTTCACTAACCTATAGACGACTCACCTGTCTTCTTTCCATTGGTCCTGCCCTTCACTGTTCAGTTCCCTCGAGGACAGAGGACCGCCTCCTCATCTCGTTATCCTTCCCTCCATCACTGAGACTGGCCAATGCCACGCGCCACAGCGCCCGCGACAGCCCGCCCTTGGAGATCAGAGACGACCAGGGGGTTTCGACTGACAGTTTGACTGGCCAATGGGCCGAGTTAAAAACAAGTGTGGATAAAAATAGTGGAACAGATTCAGTAGAAACCCAAGGATCTGAAGGAGAGGATCACCTGAAGGAGAGACCGAAGTCTGAGGAAGGAAGAGAAGCAGTCGTCTCGGAGCACCAATACTCGCTGAGCAGCACGACAGCCGAACACGCCCCATCAGCCTCTTCCGGGGTGTCGACGGAGCAGCCGCGGCAGCGCGTGGCCCACAGGTGTCCCCAGTGCGGCCGTTGTTTCATTTACCGCTATGAGATGCTGGAGCACCAGAGACTCCACACAGGGGAGAACCCTTACAAGTGTTCCCAGTGTGGTAAGACCTTCAGAAGGTCCTCGGAGATGTCCACCCACCGCAGGACGCAGTGCTCCAACGCTGCCTATGTCTGTATTAAATGTGGAAGCAGTTTTGGGTCGGTCAGAGAGCGGGTCAGCCACAGGTGTTGTCGACGGGCCAGCGGTTTGGGTCAGGCGGGCCAGTTTGAGTGTCCGCAGTGTGGGAAAGTCTTCAAGTGGCACAACTCCCTAAAGAAACACCTGGTAACCCACTCCGCTGACAAGGTCTTCAACTGCAGGTATATTATACTGATATCCTGTTGCTGTATGTGGTTGTCCCAAATGGGACTCTATATAGTGCACTAGTTTTGACTAGGGTGCCATTTGGGATACCGGTCTGTGATTCATGATTGTTGAGTACACGAAATTAATGTTTTTCCAATCACCTGCCCTATAAGGTGAACAGTCAATAACTACATCCCAAATTACACGCTACTCAGGGCACTAGTTTTGACCAGAGCCCTATATCTATCTGTAAATTATAGGGAATAGACTGTCTGTGTGCTAACCTATGTATCGCCAGGTACTGTGGGGAGGGACCATTCCCGGGCGTGGCGGAGCTGAGGGCCCACCAGAAGGCCCACGGTGCAGAGGACAAACCCTACAAGTGTAAACTGTGTGGAAAGGGCTTCAGCTCCCAGGTGTTGTTTTGTGCATTTTCTTTTCACCAGAGGTGAACACATTTCCAAGACAAGAAAAAGCCGTGTATTGTTAACCTAAAATGGCTAAGACAATATATTTTAAATGTCTAATAAAATTATTTTGTTTAGGTCTGGCAAAATAACCACGAGCAGCGCCACTCCCAAGAGAGGTCCAAGATCTGCCCCAGCTGTGGAAAGGCCTTCCGGTGTAAAGGAGACCTGAAGCTCCACATGCGGACTCACACCGGCGAGAGGCCGTACCAGTGCACCTACTGCACCAAGCGGTTCTCTGTGAACGGAAACCTGACGATACACATCAGGACTCACACAGGGGAGAAACCTTTCCTCTGCTCCGACTGCGGCAAGGCCTTCTGCTCTGCAGGAGAGCTGCAGATACACAGGAGAACACACACTGGGGAGAGACCGTACAAATGCACCGTCTGCGAGAAGGGCTTCACCATGGCGAGTAAGGTCACGCTTCACATGCGTGTACACACGGGCGTACGACCCTACATCTGCCACGAGTGTGGTAAGGCATTCTCTCGCGGTGCGGAGTTGAAGAAACATGTTCTGAACCACACTGGGGTGAGACCGTACCCCTGCCATCTCTGTTCCAAGACCTACACCTGTCTAAATCACCTGAAGAGACATTTAAAGACTCACTCTGCCTCCCAGTCGTTGGATGTGAGCAGTGGATCGACTGTAGTAGAATGACCACTTGCAGAGAAATCTATATTGTGAATATAAAATGTTATTTTCTAATGATGCTCGTAAAGGAGCGATAGTTGGAAGTTGACTAAGCGTAATATACTTTGTTAATATCGGGACTCGAACTCTGCTTATATATTTTTTTTAAGAGGAAGTGGAATGTTTATTTGCTGCTGTAGAGTTGAGTCTGGGAACAAGGTCGTTTGTCTTCAGGTGAGGCTCATCTAAATATCACCGTGCTTTTAGCTTGTTGAAATTTCACATGCCAAGTTTTCAACTTTATCAGCTATGTAAACTATCAAAGTCAGAACTGTAATTTGTGGTCCCTCCCAACCATCTGAGGTGTGTGACTACATTCTCTGCACGTAAAAAAAAAAAACACTGAAATCATTTACCAAGTTAATTATGTTTATTGAAATGAATCACTTTCACAGGAAAATAAAAAAACTAGTTCCACTAAACACCGTACTATTGACCTGTGTTTCCTCCCATCGTCGAGTCAGAGACAGGTGTAGGTGCTAGCCTCTGTATCTGAAGATCCTTTAGTCTGTGAGGAGGGCACACGGTCATCTAAAATGAAGAGGGTTCAGTGAGACGAGGCAACAACACACCAAATCAGTCCTTATGAACCAGAGGGCTATAATAGACAGTGGTATCTGTGTCGTTACCAGGCTTGGCAGCGGGGCTCTTGTGTTGGCCCTTGATGTGGGCGGTCATCTCCTTCCTGTTTGGGGTGGCGTGGCCACACTGGACACAGCTGTAGCGCCCCCTGGTGTGTTTCCATAGAATACGGCCGTTGAAGGACTGACCTGGAGGGAAGAGGGGTAAACTGTACATTAACCTTGGTCCCAAATGGACTCCTAGACCCTAGTGGAGAGCTGAGTGAATAAACATGGTAGTAGCTCCCTGATAGGCTCGGTAGAAGTTTCACCATATTTCTTGTACCAATCAAATCCTCTCAGGTCTCCATAAGGCGTTTCAGATTGATGCGAGGCGAAAGCAGGTTTAAACACAAAAAAGCACAAGGGGGGGAAAGTGGAAGCTGGTGAACATGAATCAACATAGAAGGCAGCCAGACACAGCAAAGCCACAAGCCCTCATCCCTGTACTACTGAAAGCCCTCGTCCCTGTACTACTGAAAGCCCTCATCCCTGTACTACTGAAAGCCCTCGTCCCTGTACTACTGAAAGCCCTCATCCCTGTACTACTGAAAGCCCTCATCCCTGTACGACTGAAAGCCCTCATCCCTGTACTACTGAAAACCACAATGAACCTACAGCTCTTCACACGACAGACCTCTCCTAAAGGAAGAAGTCGGAGCTTGGGAACAGTCGGCACCAGATGAAGGAACGAGAGGTGTGGTATGACGATACAGAACGCTCATCTGCATGTTCTGGAGGAAAAGGTTTTGTCTTAAGGAACCCAAACATCTGAATGGTAATGCATCTGCCAGTTTCAGCTAGAGATCAGTGGTTGCTTGATGTCGGGCTGTCTGCGGTGGAAGGTGGCAGAGCGGAGTGGTGTTTGTCAGACCATGTCTTCTCTCACACATCTGAAAGGTTTGGCCTACAAAAAACCCCCACAAGTGTCACGGAACTCGTCCGAGGGTAACCCAGACCAATGAAATGGAAGTTAGTTTTGTGCCAAACAAAAATGAGCGGTTAAATACGTCTAAAAACAAAAACATATTTCCTGATCTTTCTTATCGAGGGCACTCTGAAAGTATTCCGAGACTTCTTCTAAAAACAGAAATTGGTTTTTTTCTCCCCCTCATCAATCTACACACCCCATAATGACAAAGCAAAAATAGGTTTATAGAACTTTCTGCGACAGTATTAATAAAGGTATTTAGACCCTTTACTTAGTACTTTGTTGAAGCACCTTTGGCAGCGATTACAGCCTCGAGCCTTCAAGCTTGGCACACCTGTATTCGGGGAGTTTCTCCCATTCTTCTCTGTAGATCCTCTCAAGCTCTGTCAGGTTGGGTGGGGAGCGTCACTGAACAGCTATTGTCAGGTCTCTCCAGAGATGTATGATCAAGTCTGGGCTTTTTTTTGTTGCCATTTCTGAATGTGTTATTCTATAGGCTATAGTTATATTTGGTCTTAGCCTTTGAGGTTAATAACTGCTGGTGAATGCACACTGGGCTGTGTCAGAGAATCTGGGAGTCGGACAGGTTGAACAATCAGCCACATGATGGATCCATTAGGTGATTAATAGGTGATTGGTTAGGGCAGGAAAAGGGAAGCCAAGTTAGCAGGAAGGGGAGAGGGAGGAAGCCAATAACGCAGTTAGCATTGGAGGAAGAAGCAGGAGAATTCCATTGGATATGACCAGAGGGCAGTTTAGTGGTCTCTCTCGCTCTCTCTCTCTCTCTAGTTGTGTGTGTTTAGTGGTCTCTCTCTCTCTAGTTGTGTGTGTTTAGTGGTCTCTCTCTCTCTAGTTGTGTGTGTTTAATGGTCTCTCTCGCTCTCTAGTTGTGTGTGTTTAGTGGTCTCTCTCGCTCTCTCTCTCGTTGTGTGTGTTTAGTGGTTTCTCTCTCTCGTTGTGTGTTTAGTGGTCTCTCTCTCTCTCGTTGTGTGTTTAGTGGTCTCTCTCTCTCTCGTTGTGTGTTTAGTGGTCTCTCTCTCGTTGTGTGTGTTTAGTGGTCTCTCTCGCTCTCTCTAGTTGTGTGTGTTTAGTGGTCTCTCTCGCTCTCTCTAGTTGTGTGTTTAGTGGTCTCTCTCGCTCTCTCTAGTTGTGTGTGTTTAGTGGTCTCTCTTTCTCTAGTTGTGTGTGTTTAGTGGTCTCTCTCTCTCTAGTTGTGTGTGTTTAGTGGTCTCTCTCTAGTTGTGTGTGTTTAGTGGTCTCTCTCTCTCTCTCTAGTTGTGTGTGTTTAGTGGTTTAGTTGTGTGTGTCTCTCTAGTTGTGTGTGTTTAGTGGTCTCTCTCTCTCTCTCTCTAGTTGTGTGTGTTTAGTGGTCTCTCTCTCTCTCTAGTTGTGTGTGTTTAGTGGTCTCTCCTCTCTCTCTCTAGTTGTGTGTGTTTAGTGGTCTCTCTCTCTCTCTCTCTAGTTGTGTGTGTTTAGTGGTCTCTCTCTCTCTCTCTCTCTCTCTCTAGTTGTGTGTGTTTAGTGGTCTCTCTCTCTCTCTAGTTGTGTGTGTTTAGTGGTCTCTCTCTCTCTCTCTCTCGTTGTGTGTGTTTAGTGGTCTCTCTCTCTCGTTGTGTGTGTTTAGTGGTCTCTCTCGCTCTCTCTCGTTGTGTGTTTAGTGGTCTCTCTCGCTCTCTCTCGTTGTGTGTGTTTAGTGGTCTCTCGCTCTCTAGTTGTGTGTGTTTAGTGGTCTCTCTCGTTGTGTGTGTTTAGTGGTCTCTCTCTCTCTCTCGTTGTGTGTGTTTAGTGGTCTCTCGCTCTCTAGTTGTGTGTGTTTAGTGGTCTCTCTCGTTGTGTGTGTTTAGTGGTCTCTCTCTCTCTCTAGTTGTGTGTGTTTAGTGGTCTCTCTCTCTCTCGTTGTGTGTGTTTAGTGGTCTCTCGCTCTCTAGTTGTGTGTGTTTAGTGGTCTCTCCCTCTCTCTCTCTAGTTGTGTGTGTTTAGTGGTCTCTCTCTCTCTCTCTCTCTCTCTCTCTAGTTGTGTGTGTTTAGTGGTCTCTCTCTCTCTCTCTCTCTCTCTAGTTGTGTGTGTTTAGTGGTCTCTCTCTCTCTAGTTGTGTGTGTTTAGTGGTCTCTCTCTCTCTCTCTCTCGTTGTGTGTGTTTAGTGGTCTCTCTCTCTCGTTGTGTGTGTTTAGTGGTCTCTCTCTCTCGTTGTGTGTGTTTAGTGGTCTCTCTCTCTCGTTGTGTGTGTTTAGTGGTCTCTCTCTCTCTCTCTCGTTGTGTGTGTTTAGTGGTCTCTCTCTCTCTCTCGTTGTGTGTGTTTAGTGGTCTCTCTCGTTGTGTGTGTTTAGTGGTCTCTCTCTCTCTCTCGTTGTGTGTGTTTAGTGGTCTCTCTCTCTCTCTCTAGTTGTGTGTGTTTAGTGGTCTCTCTCTCTCGTTGTGTGTGTTTAGTGCTCTCTCTCTCTCTCGTTGTGTGTGTTTAGTGGTCTCTCGCTCTCTAGTTGTGTGTGTTTAGTGGTCTCTCTCGTTGTGTGTGTTTAGTGGTCTCTCTCTCTCTCTCGTTGTGTGTTTAGTGGTCTCTCTCTCTCTCTCTCGTGTGTGTTTAGTGGTCTCTCTCTCTCTCTCTCTAGTTGTGTGTGTTTAGTGGTCTCTCTCTCTCTCGTTGTGTGTGTTTAGTGGTCTCTCTCTCTCTCTCTTGTGTGTGTTTAGTGGTCTCTCTCTCTCTCTCTAGTTGTGTGTGTTTAGTGGTCTCTCTTTCTCTCTCTAGTTGTGTGTGTTTAGTGGTCTCTCTAGTTGTGTGTGTTTAGTGGTCTCTCTCTCTCTCTAGTTGTGTGTGTTTAGTGGTCTCTCTCTCTCTCTTTCTCTAGTTGTGTGTGTTTAGTGGTCTCTCTTTCTCTCTCTCTAGTTGTGTGTTTAGTGGTCTCTCTCTCTCTCTCTAGTTGTGTGTGTTTAGTGGTCTCTCTCTCTCTCTCTAGTTGTGTGTGTTTAGTGGTCTCTCTCTCTCTCTCTCTCTCGTTGTGTGTGTTTAGTGGTCTCTCTCTCTCTAGTTGTGTGTGTTTAGTGGTCTCTCTCTCTCTCTCTCGTTGTGTGTGTTTAGTGGTCTCTCTCTCTCTCGTTGTGTGTGTTTAGTGGTCTCTCTCTCTCTCTCTCTAGTTGTGTGTGTTTAGTGGTCTCTCTCTCTCTCTCTCTCGTTGTGTGTGTTTAGTGGTCTCTCTCGCTCTCTCTCATTGTGTGTTTAGTGGTCTCTCTCTCTCTCGTTGTGTGTGTTTAGTGGTCTCTCGCTCTCTAGTTGTGTGTGTTTAGTGGTCTCTCTCGTTGTGTGTTTAGTGGTCTCTCTCTCTCTCTCTAGTTGTGTGTGTTTAGTGGTCTCTCTCTCGCTCTCTCTAGTTGTGTGTGTTTGGTGGTCTCTCTCTCGCTCTCTCTAGTTGTGTGTGTTTAGTGGTCTCTCTCTCGCTCTCTCTAGTTGTGTGTGTTTAGTGGTCTCTCTCGCTCTCTCTAGTTGTGTGTTTAGTGGTCGCTCTCTCTCTCGTTGTGTGTGTTTAGTGGTCTCTCTCTCGTGTGTGTTTAGTGGTCTCCCTCTCGCTCTCTCTAGTTGTGTGTGTTTAGTGGTCTCTCTCGCTCTCTCTCGTTGTGTGTGTTTAGTGGTCTCTCTCGCTCTTGTTGTGTGTGTTAGTGGTCTCTCTCTCTAGTTGTGTGTGTTTAGTGGTCTCTCTCTCTCTAGTTGTGTGTGTTTAGTGGTCTCTCTCGCTCTCTCTAGTTGTGTGTGTTTAGTGGTCTCTCTCGCTCTCTCTAGTTGTGTGTGTTTAGTGGTCTCTCTCGCTCTCTCTAGTTGTGTGTGTTTAGTGGTCTCTCTCGCTCTCTCTAGTTGTGTGTGTTTAGTGGTCTCTCTCTCGCTCTCTCTAGTTGTGTGTGTTTAGTGGTCTCTCTCTAGTTGTGTGTGTTTAGTGGTCTCTCTCGCTCTTGTGTGTGTTAGTGGTCTCTCTCTCTCTAGTTGTGTGTGTTTAGTGGTCTCTCTCTCTAGTTGTGTGTGTTTAGTGGTCTCTCTCTCTCTAGTTGTGTGTGTTTAGTGGTCTCTCTCTCTCTAGTTGTGTGTGTTTAGTGGTCTCTCTCGCTCTCTCTAGTTGTGTGTGTTTAGTGGTCTCTCTCGCTCTCTCTAGTTGTGTGTGTTTAGTGGTCTCTCTCGCTCTCTCTAGTTGTGTGTGTTTAGTGGTCTCTCTCGCTCTCTCTAGTTGTGTGTGTTTAGTGGTCTCTCTCTCGCTCTCTCTAGTTGTGTGTGTTTAGTGGTCTCTCTAGTTGTGTGTGTTTAGTGGTCTCTCTAGTTGTGTGTGTTTAGTGGTCTCTCTCTCTAGTTGTGTGTGTTTAGTGGTCTCTCTCTCTAGTTGTGTGTGTTTAGTGGTCTCTCTCTCTCTCTCTAGTTGTGTGTGTTTAGTGGTCTCTCTCTCTCTCTAGTTGTGTGTGTTTAGTGGTCTCTCTCTCTCTCTCTCGTTGTGTGTGTTTAGTGGTCTCTCTCGCTCTCTCTAGTTGTGTGTGTTTAGTGGTCTCTCTCGCTCTCTCTAGTTGTGTGTGTTTAGTGGTCTCTCTCGCTCTCTCTAGTTGTGTGTGTTTAGTGGTCTCTCTCGCTCTCTCTAGTTGTGTGTGTTTAGTGGTCTCTCTCTCGCTCTCTCTAGTTGTGTGTGTTTAGTGGTCTCTCTCTCTCTCTCTCTCTAGTTGTGTGTGTTTAGTGGTCTCTCTCTCTCTCTCTAGTTGTGTGTGTTTAGTGGTCTCTCTCTCTCTCTCTCTCTCTCGTAGTGTGTGTTTAGTGGTCTCTCTCTAGTTGTGTGTGTTTAGTGGTCTCTCTCTAGTTGTGTGTGTTTAGTGGTTTCTCCACATCTCACCTGCGCTCCATCTCTAGTTAACCTGTGATTGGCTGGAGGAGGAGAGGTCCATCTGTGTCTTAGAGACCCCGGAGCGTCTGGCAGGACAGTGCAACACGATAAAACACAATTCACTCATCACTGCAATCAGCACGTCTGTTTCATCCAGGGATCTCCAACAGGACTAGCCTGGTGGTCCCAGATCTGTTTATAGATCCGTGTAGCCCCCAACTCCTATGGTCATTGCAGTTGACTATAGCACAAACAGATCTGGGACCAGGCTAAAATATGACTACAAGTCAACATGAACGAACACAGACGTGAATTCCAAGCAACTTTTGACCGAAACGGTCTTTACATATTTAGGTAGAAGTGGTCAGAAAGAGACTTCTTACGACCTTTATTTATTTTTTTACCTTTATTTAACTAGGCAAGTCAGTTAAGAACAAATTCTTATTTTCAATGACGGCCTAGGAACAGTGGGTTAACTGCCTGTTCAGGGGCAGAACGACAGATTTGTACCTTGTCAGCTCGGGGGTTTGAACTAGCAACCTTCCGGTTACTAGCCCAACACTAACCACTAGGCTACGCTGCCGCCCCTTTCGGTTACTAGTACAACGCTCTAACCACTAGGCTGCCCTGACAAAAGTTTGTTCACAACTACTCATTCAATGGTTTTTGCTTTATTTTCTACATTGTAGAATAATAGTGAAGACATCACAACTATGAAATAACGTAGTGACCAATAAAGTGTTAAACAAATTTAAATATATTTTATATTTGAGATTCAAATAGCCTTTACCTTGATGGACAGCTTTGCATACTCTTGTCACGACATGATTCCATTGTGTTATTTTATAGTTGTGATGTCTTCACTCTTATTCTACAATGTAGAAAATAGTTTTAAAAAAATAAAGAAACCCTTGAAAGAGTAGTGGTGGTAAACCTTTTGACCGAGTTGACCCGTTCTGCATACCCCAGCCCATTCAGACATCACTGGAAAACTCAACCGTTTTATCATTTAATACTTGTTTCTCTTCTTCATTTTCACATTGTATCTTAGCTGATCACATTATTTTGAACACAGGGTGGGTGTCATGTTTTGGCTGATTAATGTACTAAAATGCAAATAAAATTTCAAACTTCAAAATAGTACCGTAAAGATGTTGACTTGAATGGGAATATAAACTTGTTTTAATTGATACTGTCAATCCTCCATTGGAAACCTACTGAAATCATAGAACTAGAATACAATGGACATTCAATGGTTGGTTGACCGGCGGACATCATTAGCAGTGATTGGAAATTAAAATTCAATGTAAATGATGTACCAGATAAAACGCAGCAGTCTGAAAGGAGGCCCCCATCTAAAACGCAGCGGTTTGAAGGGAGGGGTCCCCCCCATCTAAAACGCAGCGGTCTGAAGGGAGGGGTCCCCCCCATCTAAAACGCAGCGGTCTGAAGGGAGGGGTCCCCCCCATCTAAATCGCAGCGGTCTGAAGGGAGGGGTCCCCCCCATCTAAAACGCAGCGGTCTGAAGGGAGGGGTCCCCCCCATCTAAAACGCAGCGGTCTGAAAGGAGGCCCCCCATCTAAAACGCAGCGGTCTGAAGGGATCTAAATCGGGTCTGAAGGGAGGGGTCCCCCCATCTAAAACGCAGCGGTCTGAAAGGAGGCCCCCCATCTAAAACGCAGCGGTCTGAAGGGAGGCCCCCCCATCTAAAACGCAGCGGTCTGAAGGAGGCCCCCCCCATCTAAAACGCAGCGGTCTGAAGGGAGGGGTCCCCCCCCCCCATCTAAACCGCAGCGGTCTGAAGGGAGGGGTCCCCCCCATCTAAAACGCAGCGTCTGAAGGGAGGGGTCCCCCCCTCCCCATTCTATCTAACGACTCAACACAGATGTCTCACGGTAGGGCACGGTAGGGTAGGTTGTGGGTAGGGCACGGTAGGGGGTGGGTAGGGTAGATGGTGGGTAGGGCACGGTCTGAGGGGGTGGGTAAAACGTAGGGTAGATGGTGGGTCCCCCAAAAATCGCACGGTAGGGTTGATGGTGGGTCCCCACGGTAGGGGTCTGGGTAGGGCACCCCCATCTAGGGTAGATGGTGGATAGGGTAGGGGTCCCCATCTAAAACGTAGATGGTGGGTAGGGGTGGGTCCCCATCTAAATCTGGTAGATCTGGGTAGGGTAGGGCACGGTAGGGTAGATGTGGGAAGGGCACGGTAGGGTTGATGGTGGGTAGGGCACGGTGAAGGTAGATGGTGGGTAGGGCACGTAGGGTAGATGGTGGGTAGGGCACAGTCTGGGGGAGATGGTGGGCGGGGCAAGGGGGTCCCCCATCTAAAACGCAGCAGTCTGAAGGTAGGGCAGGGTAAAACGCAGGGTCTGAAGGGGGTAGGGTCCCCATCTAAAACGTAGATGGTCTGGGTAGGGCCCCCTCCCCAGGGTAGATGGTGGGTAGGGTAGGGGTGGGTCAGGGTAGGGCACGGTAGATGGTGGGTTGTGGGTAGGGGTGGGTAGGGGGTGGGTAGGGTAGATGGTGGGTAGATGGTGGGTGGGTGGGTAGGGGTAGGGGTAGGGGGGGGTAGGGTAGATGGTGGGTAGGGCACGGTAGGGGGATGGTGGGTAGGGCACGGTAGGGTAGATGGTGGGTAGGGTAGGGCACGGTAGGGTAGATGGTGGGTAGGGTAGGGCACGGTAGGGGGATGGTGGGTAGGGCACGGTAGGGTAGATGGTGGGTAGGGTAGGGCACGGTAGGGTAGATGGTGGGTAGGGTAGGGCACGGTAGGGTAGATGGTGGGTAGGGTAGGGCACGGTAGGGTAGATGGTGGGGGGTAGGGCACGGTAGGGTGGGTGGGGGTAGGGTAGGGTAGATGGTGGGTAGGGGTGGGTAGGGTAGGGCACGGTAGGGGGTGGGTAGGGTAGATGGTGGGTAGGGTAGATGGTGGGCAGGGTAGGGGGTGGGTAGGGCAGATGGTAGATGGTGGGTAGGGTAGGGTAGATGGTGGGTGGGTAGGGTAGGGCACAGTAGGGGGTGGGTAGGGTAGGGTGGGTAGGGGGTGGGTGGGTAGATGGTGGGTAGGGTAGATGGTGGGTAGGGTAGGGTAGATGGTGGGTAGGGTAGATGGTGGGTAGGGGTGGGGGGTAGATGGTGGGTAGGGTAGATGGTGGGTAGGGGGTAGATGGTGGGTAGGGGGGTGGGTAGGGCAGGGTAGATGGTGGGTAGGGGATGGTGGGCACGGTAGGGTAGATGGTGGGGTAGATGGTGGGTAGGGTAGATGGTGGGTAGGGGGGGTGGGTAGGGTAGATGGTGGGTAGGGGGTGGGTAGGGTAGATGGTGGGTAGGGTAGGGTAGATGGTGGGTAGGGTAGGCGGTGGGGGTAGGGTAGGGTAGATGGTGGGTAGGGGGTGGGTAGGGTAGGGTAGATGGTGGGTAGGGGGTGGGTAGGGTAGATGGTGGGTAGGGGGTGGGTAGGGTAGATGGTGGGTAGGGGGTGGGTAGGGTAGGGTAGATGGTGGGTAGGGGGTGGGTAGGGTAGGGTAGATGGTGGGTAGGGTAGATGGTGGGTAGGGTAAATGGTGGGTAGGGTAGGGGGTGGGTAGGGTAGGGTAGGGTAGATGGTGGGTCAACGTTGAGCACCTCTCGCTCCTCAAAACCGGTCTGTGGGCAAAAAGTAATTGAAATCAAATAAAAATGACATTTCCCTGAGATTCAACAAGCTGTTATTACCTTGGTTCTTCCCCCAGCGAGCGTTCGAGCCTGGCGGGGTGGAGGTCTGGGGTGGCGGAGAGGAAGGTAGAGCCGAAGGGACGGGCCTGGGGGGCCTCTGCTGTTGTTGCTGCTGTGGCGTCGGTCCAGAAACCTCCAGTGGAGATTGAAGGTACTGTGAGAAGGAGCCATAGGATCCCTCAGGGAGCTGGTCTGTGGGGCCTGGGGGCTGGGTGTCTGACAATCCCCCACCACCTCCCTCCTGGAGAGAGAAAGCCCCAGGGAGCAGGGCCGAGTTGAGGTCCAGGCCGAGGAGAGATCCATCCTCTGGGGGCTGGTAGGGGGAGGGAGCCTGGGCAGAGAGATGGTCAGACCCGGTAGACCCATGGACAGGGTGGGAGGGCTCGGACTCCATGGGCTCTTGCTGCTGTGGGGTTTCCTGGTCTGTAGCCATGGGAACAGCAGCATCGGGGTCAGGGTCCGGCTTGACCTCTGCCTGCTCGCCAGCCTTGGCCTTGCTCTTGGCTACCTTAGCGCAGGTGTGGAGGTGTTTGAGGAGGGCGCGGTAGGAGCGCAGCTTGGACCGACAACTCTGACACCTGGCAGAGACAGAGGGGAATCAAGATAATCATCACACTTGTCAGAGGGACATCTGGAGCGTGATGAGTAGCTCTTCGTACACACACACACACACACAAATACCTACAGGAAGTATGTATTGGGTTTGTGGTGCTGTCTCATATGTTCCATCAGATGCTGCATGCTGGGAAAGGAGCCGTTGCAGCCGATGAAGGAGCAGAGGAACACTTTACCTGGAGAGAGAGAGGGGGTACCTTCCATAATAAACTGATTATGTCTACTGTGATATACCTGGGCACCCTATCCTGCTCTGAGGCATTATCTGAGCAGACTCCTGTCTACTGTGATATACCTGGGCACACCACATATCCTACATCCTAAACTACATCCCGCCAAGGCGATTCTCTGTTACCATCCTGGTAACACATTGGCGATTCTCTGTTACCATCCTGGTAACACATTGGCGATTCTCTGCTAGCTACCATCCTGGTAACACATTGGCGATTCTCTGCTAGCTACCATCCTGGTAACACATTGGCGATTCTCTGCTAGCTACCATCCTGGTAACACATTGCCGTTTTGGTGATCCTCTCCTGGCTACCATCCTGGTAAGTCACCACTCTCTCGTTGCTGGCCAGGTTTTTGCCTTGGTTGTGTTTATTGTGGGTCCTAGTTCTGGCCAGGTTTTTGCCTTGGTTGTGTTTATTGTGGGTCTTAGTTCTGGCCAGGTTTTTGCCTTGGTTGGGTTTATTGTGGGCCCTAGTGGGGTTTTTTTTGTTGCTGAAAATACAATAATTGTTGTTATGGAAAAAGATATTTCACAGCAGTTTAGATGGTACAATGAATCTGTACGCAATACTTGCTTGTTTTGTCACGAAAACTTTAATTATGAGAACTAATAGAATTCAAGCAACCAGGAAACGACAGAGCGATTTCTGCAGAGTGCAACTTTAACCTGGCTATAATAATTGTAACTGTCCTCTGATGTTTTTTTGTATCCTCACACACACGCACACACACACAAACACACACGCACAGCAGTTCAGGTACTTCTGAGTCTACCTTTATCCAATAAGGAAACCTTGTCTTCTCCAAGATCCAGGAAGTTGTATTCTGAGTTTACCTGGGAGGGACTGAGTGGGGATGTGATTCTGATGGTCCTTGATGTGTTTGGCCAGGCTGTCTGTGTCCGTGTAGACACGATGGCAGCCGTATAACGTGCAGGGCATCCTCTGACCTAGAGAGAGAGAGGAAACACAACAGCTTTCTTCTTTTAAAAACTGTTAACAGTCGATAATATTGTTCAGCAACAACACGTTTGTGGCTTTCGTTTACACACAGGTGTTCGGAGACTGCTAATTAACACAGGTAGTCCTCCCGGTCACAGGTGTTCGGAGACTGCTAATTACAGGTCGTCCTCCCTGTCACAGGTGTTCGGAGACTGCTAATTACAGGTCGTCCTCCCTGTCAGGTGTTCGGAGACTGCTAATTAACACAGGTCGTCCTCCCTGTCACAGGTGTTCGGAGACTGCTAATTAACACAGGTCGTCCTCCCTGTCACAGGTGTTCGGAGACTGCTAACTTACAGGTCGTCCTCCCTGTCACAGGTACAGGTCGTCCTCCCTGTCACAGGTGTTCGGAGACTGCTAATTACAGGTCGTCCTCCCGGTCACAGGTGTTCGGAGACTGCTAATTACAGGTCGTCCTCCCTGTCACAGGTGTTCGGAGACTGCTAATTACAGGTCGTCCTCCCTGTCAGGTGTTCGGAGACTGCTAATTAACACAGGTCGTCCTCCCTGTCACAGGTGTTCGGAGACTGCTAATTAACACAGGTCGTCCTCCCTGTCACAGGTGTTCGGAGACTGCTAATTAACACAGGTCGTCCTCCCTGTCACAGGTGTTCGGAGACTGCTAATTACAGGTCGTCCTCCCTGTCACAGGTGTTCGGAGACTGCTAATTACAGGTCGTCCTCCCTGTCACAGGTGTTCGGAGACTGCTAATTACAGGTCTTCCTCCCTGTCACAGGTGTTCGGAGACTGCTAATTACAGGTCGTCCTCCCTGTCACAGGTGTTCGGAGACTGCTAATTAACACAGGTCGTCCTCCCTGTCAGGTGTTCGGAGACTGCTAATTACAGGTCGTCCTCCCTGTCGTCTGTCTGTATCCGTCAACAGGCGCTGCAGGATGTCAATATGGCGGTGTGAGAACTCTAACCCTATAAAACGGTTTCAAGTCATGTAAACCTTTAAAAAAAAAAAAGAAGATTTCTCACTAATATGAAAGATACATGACCAAAGTATGTGGACACCTGCTCGTCAAACCTTTCATTCCAAAATCGTGGGCATTAATATGGAGTTGGTCCCCTCCCCTTTGCTAATGTAACAGCCTCCACTCTTCTGGGAAGGCTTTCCACTAGATGTTGGAACATTGCTGCTATAACAGCCTCCACTCTTCTGGGAAGGCTTTCCACTAGATGTTGGAACATTGCTGCTATAACAGCCTCCACTCTTCTGGGAAGGCTTTCCACTAGATGTTGGAACATTGCTGCTATAACAGCCTCCACTCTTCTGGTTAGGCTTTCCACTAGATGTTGGAACATTGCTGCTATAACAGCCTCCACTCTTCTGGGAAGGCTTTCCACTAGATGTTGGAACATTGCTGCTATAACAGCCTCCACTCTTCTGGGAAGGCTTTCCACTAGATGTTGGAACATTGCTGCTATAACAGCCTCCACTCTTCTGGGAAGGCGTTCCACTAGATGTTGGAACATTGCTGCTATTAACAGCCTCCACTCTTCTGGGAAGGCTTTCCACTAGATGTTGGAACATTGCTGCTATAACAGCCTCCACTCTTCTGGGAAGGCTTTCCACTAGATGTTGGAACATTGCTGCTATTAACAGCCTCCACTCTTCTGGGAAGGCTTTCCACTAGATGTTGGAACATTGCTGCTATAACAGCCTCCACTCTTCTGGGAAGGCTTTCCACTAGATGTTGGTACATTGCTGCGGTGTCTTGGCTTCCATTCAGCCAAGAGCATTAGTGATGTTGGGGAGAAAAAGTTAAAAATAAAAAGATTTCCCTTCACTAGAACTAAGGGGCCCAAACCATGAAAAAAAGCACTTTTTTAAAATTTATTTTTTAAAATACCTACTTTCTCTTTACTAGCTGTACAGGGAAACGCCATTTAGTTGGACAACTGACTAGGTATCCCCCATTTTCCTTTCTGTAGCCTAGTTGTAATTTTAGAATCCGAATATCGAATCAGTTTGACGAGGTGAAAAACAGATTGTTTTGACGGTGCCCTAGGCTGATTGCTCTGCTATTTTATTAGCAATTTAGTGTTGTATTTTTTTAATTGGATTTGTTTTTTTGAGTAGCTATTCAATCTGGTCATTCTGAATGTCAACGTTGAAATCGGTTAAAGAAATTGGTATTTCCTGTCATCAACAAAGTATAGCTAGCGGTTTGTTTTCGACCCTGCTCTCTCCTTCAATGTCCACATTGTAAAATATCTCCCGCCTAGGACCCTCGCTCACTACATCTGACAGAAAAACTCATCCATGCATTCATTTTTTTTTCAAAAATTGATTATGTGAACACAGTATCAATTAATAAACTACAGCTCATCCAAAAAAAGTCTGTCCACATCACCCTCATCCCCAACCCCAGTCTGTCCACATCACCCCCATCCCCAACCCCAGTCTGTCCACATCACCCCCAGTCTGTCCACATCACCCCCAGTCTGTCCACATCACCCTCATCCCCAACCCCAGTCTGTCCACATCACCCCCAGTCTGTCCACATCACCCTCATCCCCAACCCCAGTCTGTCCACATCACCCTCATCCCCAGAACCAGTCTGTCCACATCACCCCCATCCCCAACCCCAGTCTGTCCACATCACCCCCATCCCCAACCCCAGTCTGTCCACATCACCCCCATCCCCAACCCCAGTCTGTCCACATCACCCTCATCCCCAACCCCAGTCTGTCCACATCACCCCCAGTCTGTCCACATCACCCCCAGTCTGTCCACATCACCCTCAGTCTGTCCACATCACCCTCATCCCCAACCCCAGTCTGTCCACATCACCCTCATCCCCAACCCCAGTCTGTCCACATCACCCCCAGTCTGTCCACATCACCCTCATCCCCAGCCCCAGTCTGTCCACATCACCCTCATCCCCATCCCCAACCCCAGTCTGTCCACATCACCCTCATCCCCAACCCCAGTCTGTCCACATCACCCTCATCCCCAACCCCAGTCTGTCCACATCACCCCCATCCCCAACCCCAGTCTGTCCCCAACCCCATCACCCTCATCCCCAACCCCAGTCTGTCCACATCACCCCCAGTCTGTCCACATCACCCCAGTCTGTCCACATCACCCCCAGTCTGTCCACATCACCCTCATCCCCAACCCCAGTCTGTCCACATCACCCTCATCCCCAGAACCAGTCTGTCCACATCACCCCCATCCCCAACCCCAGTCTGTCCACATCACCCCCATCCCCAACCCCAGTCTGTCCACATCAACCCCAGTCTGTCCACATCACCCCCATCCTTGCTCATCCTACCTCAGCTACCTTTTTCTAAAAAAAAAATGTACTACAGAATTATCCTTGTCTACAAAGCCCTAAATGACATCGGACCCACCTACCTGTCAGACCTACTCTCCCCCTGACCCTCCATGCACCCTACATTCAAGCCCTGCAAAACTGCACTACCTCCACGCACTCTACATCCATGCCCCCAGGACCAGACTCCTCCATGCCCCCCAGGACCAGACTCCTCCATGCCCCCCAGGACCAGGCTCCTCCATGCCCCCCAGGACCAGGCTCCTCCATGCCCCCCCAGGGCCAGGCTCCTCCATGCCCCCCCCAGGCCCCCCACCAGGCTCCTCCATGCCCCCCAGGACCAGACTCCTCCATGCCCCCCAGGACCAGACTCCTCCATGCCCCCCCAGGCCCCCCAGGACCAGACTCCTCCATGCCCCCCAGGACCAGACTCCTCCATGCCCCCCAGGACCAGACTCCTCCATGCCCCCCAGGACCAGACTCCTCCATGCCCCCCAGGACCAGGCTCCTCCATGCCCCCCCAGGCCCCCAGGACCAGACTCCTCCATGCCCCCCAGGACCAGACTCCTCCATGCCCCCCAGGACCAGACTCCTCCATGCCCCCCAGGGCCAGACTCCTCCATGCCCCCCAGGACCAGACTCCTCCATGCCCCCCAGGACCAGACTCCTCCATGCCCCCCCAGGATGCCCCCCAGGACCAGGCTCCTCCATGCCCCCCAGGGCCAGGATGCCCCCCAGGACCAGGCTCCTCCATGCCCCCCAGGACCAGGCTCCTCCATGCCCCCCAGGGCCAGGCTCCTCCATGCCCCCCAGGACCAGACTCCTCCATGCCCCCCAGGACCAGACTCCTCCATGCCCCCCAGGACCAGGCTCCTCCATGCCCCCCAGGACCAGACTCCTCCATGCCCCCCCCCCAGGACCAGACTCCTCCATGCCCCCCAGGACCAGACTCCTCCATGCCCCCCAGGACCAGACTCCTCCATGCCCCCAGGACCAGACTCCTCCATGCCCCCCAGGACCAGACTCCTCCATGCCCCCCAGGACCAGACTCCTCCATGCCCCCCAGGACCAGACTCCTCCATGCCCCCCCAGACTCCTCCAGGACCAGACTCCTCCATGCCCCCCAGGACCAGACTCCCCCCAGGACCAGACTCCATGCCCCCCAGGACCAGACTCCTCCATGCCCCCCAGGACCAGACTCCTCCAGTCATGTGTTGCTGCCATGCCGTGTCTCTCTTGTCATGTGTTTTGTCATATATTTCTATTTAATTTATTTTTAATCCCCATCCCCACAGGAGGCCTTTTGGTAGGCCGTCAGTGTAAATCAGAATTTGTTCTTATCTGACTTAGCTAGTTAGATAAAAATACATGTTCTGACACCTCCCAGATGGTAGGTAGTGTGAGGTCCAAAGCATCATCATCTGACAAGGTACAAATCTGTCGTTCTGCCCGTGAACAGGCAGTTAACCCACTTTTCCTAGGCCGTCATTGAAAATAAGAATTTGATCTTAACTGGCTTGCCTGGTTAAATAAAGGTCAAATGTAAAAAATGAAACGTGTTATTGTTACTTTGACACAAGCGTCGCTATGTTGTGTTGAATCAGTAGTTATTTGAAAACAGCATCGGAACGTCAAGATGGTGATGTGCAGTTCGAACGAGTCAATTTTTTTTAACAACTCTTCACTGACTTGTGAGTCATGACCCCCCCCCCCCAACAGAGTGACTCATTCATTTGACCTGCTGTACACTGGGTAGGCTGGACACATTTTTCAGATAAACTCTAGTTCAGTACATATGCCGTCGAGCCCAGTTTCATAATATTACCATATGTCACAACTGCTTGTAGTTTTTTTAGGAAATCACTAAAGAACAGGCATTATTTTGGTGCATTTTCACCCTACCAGCTCCTATTAGTTATATTGAGCACCAACTCTCCTTCCAAACATTCTATTCCCAGCTTATTGTGTCACAATGCCTGCTTCTCCCTAGTTGGCAATGAGACCAGTCGTCCCATTGTTTCCTATAGGGGAAATATAGGTATGTCTGTCTATTTCAACAAATATCTCAATGTATATATTTAGATTTTTCCCCCCCCAACTGAAATACCTTTTGCCCTTGGAACGCTGAGCAGCCCCCCCCCCTCATTGTTTTCATATGGAGGGGCATTCTGGTATATTTCGCCTAATATCAAACAATGTGTATATTTAAAAAAAAAAATCTAATCGGGCACCATTTCAAATCAGAATAATCTCTTTCTATTTACATATTGTTGGGCATCGTAAACTGCTGTCATCGATCGCTAGACCAGAAACAGTCAAAATGCCATTCGTTTCCTACTTCCTTGTTATGCAGACAAAGCACTATTGGCACCATCGAGGTGCGGATGTTGACTTTCTACACGAATTGTTATTTTTCAGTTTCGTTTCAAAAACCCAGATGGTAGTTGTAAAATAAAAAGGGATACATTTTTGTGCCAGAGAAGAGGCTCTGCAAACGTAAAAACACCATTAATTTGCTATGGGATCGGGCTACGGTTCCAGCTCTGCCAACTTTCATTTGTCATGTTTCAGCCATGGGTGAATTCTGACTCGTTCTTTTGTCCAAATTAAATATAAAATAAATTAGTCGGACAATTCGTTATTTTGACGACTCAAAAAAGATCAGAAGCAGTCAAAATAGCCTGAAGCTCCGTTATCAATCGTCTATTGATTATAGTTAGTTAATAGTAAAAATGTGTAATTGTTGCATAAAACCTTGGGTTGTGTTGCTAGTAGGCTGCAGTAGAGGTGCAGAGGCCATCCCCGTAGACATGGTGGTGGGGGACGAGCGGTCAACTGGCGGTATGGGAGAAGACGACAGCAGTCTCACGAGTTCAGACTACCTAAAACAAATTAATCCATGCTGTTATATCAATATAAAGGACATGTAGCTAGTTATGCATGTTAGGTTAACTATATTCATTCCTTGGCCAGTCAAAACAGTCAGACACTTTTCGGTAGCTAGTTTATTAAGCTAAACATAACGTATAAGCTCATATATATATATATACCGAAATGATTATCTAGCTATGTAACCAGACAAATAACTCTTACCATAGCCCATTTGCAATTAGGATGATCAATATTTATCGTTGACCATTTTGTGAGCAAGAAGGAAAACGTTGATGCGTTTCTTTACCAGCGTCTCGTCCGCAACATCAAAAAAGTACTTCCGGGTTACGGAATTTCGGAAATGTTCAAAAGAAAATATGTAATATGTTGTTGTTTTTTTAACTGGCGATTTTAGCATGTAAATCTTGTTGGGGCAAACTAAATAAAAAAAATAAAAAAAACATGTTCGATGCATGCCAGCAAAGACACTACACAACACTAAACAATACATGAACTGCACTATAACGGCGACAAGCGGTACCCACAAACTGGTGCATGTACACTAGACAGCGGTATATTGCCGCACATTGCGAATCGCTTATGGGCGTGCCGGCAGCATATGGTGCTTCCAAAAATTCAGCATTGCAAGTTTGTATAGAGGTCTGGTTACTAAATGGATACACAGTTCAATAGTAATATCCTCTAAACCCCTCTGGTGGCAAACACACTTTGCTGCCCTGTTTCCAATTGTCCACATGGCTGGGAGAACCTATTAAAGTGAATAAATACATGTTGAAAATGCTTTAAAAAAAACCTGATGTATTATTAGCTAACTAACTCAAATGAGCTGCTAAACGAGGTAGCTATCGAGACAACTTCCCATACTGTATAGATAGCTAGCTAAGTGAATGAAATATCACCAGCTACCTAACTTCATATTAACTAGCTATCTTGATGTATTTATCACTGTAAAAAAACAAAATCCAAAAGCATTTGTAGGTAGCGAGCTAACAGCATTGGGGGGGGTGAAAGGATAGCAGCACCAACTGTCAGTGAGAGAGGAGGCTATTCTGGATAGGGCATGTACTTTTGTGTTGTTCCTGTTCTTATAAGTGAGGGCGGCGATAATAGTAACATAATAATCATTGTGGTGTAGTTAGTTTGACTATAACGAAGTCTGTTTCTTGTGAGGTTTTCTGTCCTCAGATAAAGAGAGCTGTGAAAGCCTGTCTGCAGATGAAGAGGTCCCAATGAAGAGCAGTGGTTCTCAGTCCTGGGGACTCAGATACAGAGAGCTATGAAAGCCTGTCTACATATGAAGAGGTCCCAATGAAGAGCAGTGGTTCTCAGTCCTGGGGACTCAGATACAGAGAGAAAGCTGTCTACATATGAAGAAAGTCCCAATGAAGAGCCTCAGTCCTGGGGACATATGAAAGCCTGTCTACATATGAAGAGGTCCCAATGAAGAGCAGTGGTTCTCAGTCCTGGGGACTCAGATACAGAGAGCTGTGAAAGCCTGTCTACATATGAAGAGGTCCCAATGAAGAGCAGTGGTTCTCAGTCCTGGGGACTCAGATACAGAGAGCTGTGAAAGCCTGTCTACATATGAAGAGGTCCCAATGAAGAGCAGTGGTTCTCAGTCCTGGGGACTCAGATAAAGAGAGCTATGAAAGCCTGTCTACATATGAAGAGGTCCCAATGAAGAGCAGTGGTTCTCAGTCCTGGGGACTCAGATAAAGAGAGCTATGAAAGCCTGTCTACATATGAAGAGGTCCCAATGAAGAGCAGTGGTTCTCAGTCCTGGGGACACAAAGAGGTGCATGTTTTTGCCTTTGCACAGCTGATTCAAATGATCAACTTATCATCAAGCTTCAAGTGGTATTTATGTATTCATTTGTGATGCTATCCTTGTTATGATTCTGTTATTGTCGCATGCTACACATGCACATGTGTGTGCCCATGCATCTATCAATCCAATGTTCTCATGATTTGTTTTCAGCGATATTATACTTCAGTAATCCACAATGACCTGGTGATGTAAAAGTCTAATACTTACATTATCTTCCATATTCCTACAGATACTTTGCAACTGGAGATTCCTTCAAAACAATTGCCTACGGTTAACTTGTAGGGCACTGCAAGGTTTGGTGACCAGGGTCATCTGGGACTGCCTCCTGGAGGAATTCAGGTGTGTGAAGGCTACCTGTGTCCTGCATAACTTCATGGGGATGGACACGAGGACCAGGAGGAGATCTGCAGCTCGCTGCCGTGTGCCAGATGAGGAGTCTGCTGCCTTGGGTGCTGTTCCCTGGCAACACCGTAGACTAGGACTTAGAAGCAACTTCTATTTTAGTGCCTGGCAACGCCGACACTCGATGGCGCGTGCGAGCAGTGTGGGTGCAATGATTGAATAACATGCATGTGTACATTTATTTTGCAATGCACGCGGCACGAGCGGTGTGGTCAGCATGTAAACCCTATGCTGCCTAAACCGGACGAGTTGGGTGCGCAAGCGTTGCAAAATAAATGTTGTCACGGCTGGTTTTGATACAGCCTGGAATCGAAACTGGAATAGTGTATAACTGTAAAGTTGTGTAATGTAAGGTTGAGAGAATGCCAAGAGTGTGCAAAACTGTCATCAAGGCAAAGGGTGGCTACTTTGAAGAATCTCAAATATTAAATTCAAAAGGTACTCGCACATCTGAGCAATTTTTTTGCAGGTGCAGTTGGACAAGATGAATGAAAAAGGAAACCTGCACACTGCTCTTGATAGTATCACTGATCTTTACTAAGCTTTACGTATCGACCTCACCGCCTTCATCAGAGCTTTTGTGAGTTTTGTTAAATTAGCACCTTTAAGTAGACCTAGCCCCACCCACATCCGTTCCACGCATCGAATGGGGTTGGCGGGGAAGGAAAAATTGCGACTGGATAATCCCTGTCATTTCTCCTGATTGAACTTTTGTGTTCACTAATTCTCTGTTTGAGAGATCGAGAGTTTTTCTGGACATAGCAGAGCCCACATGGACATTTAATAATGTAGATAACATGGGTGGTGGAACGCGTAATGATGTCATTGATTTGGAACCGTTTTCCTGTATGTGGGTGGCAGAAACATTCACACTTCATCATATTGTTGCACTGTGCGCATCCTCTGCATTTATAGCTACCATTTGGTAGAGGGCGTAAAAGAGCCTGGCTGATTGTTTTTTGTGGCTGGCAGTTGGCAGCGACCAATTTATCACGTAAATTGCGACCTCTCCTATACACAATAAGTGGTGAATTTGTTTGTGGATCAGGAGAAACGACAGGGATTATCCAGACGCAGTACATTTTAATGATCTAAAAGACGACATTTCTACCTTTTAGATTTTGTGGCGTAGAGAAAGTTAAGATATCAGAAAGGGGAGGTGATATCAATAATACTCTGAGTTAAAGGGAATGTTTTGGGATTTTCACCCTCCAGACATTATTTCCTAAAGGACTTAATCATGAAATGCCTATGTTTGTTACGTTGTAAATTTGAACATGAATTATGTGCCTATTTACTCTGATGTTTTTTGTAGGATGTACCCAATGATGAACAACAACTTGCTATGTCATTACACACTTTATTTGAATATTTATGAAATGCATATTGTTATATTTGGTAGCACTTATTTGTTTTTCCTTCTCCTCCAACCCCATTCGATGCGTGGAACGGATGTGGGCGGGGCTAGGTCTACATTCAATGCGTGGAACGGATGTGGGTGGGGCTAGTTCTACATTCGCTGCGTGGAACAGATGTGGGCGGGGCTAGTTCTACATTCGCTGCGTGGAACAGATGTGGGCGGGGCTAGGTCTACATAAGGGTGCTAATATTTTTTAAATTCCCAAAATCTCTGATGAAGGCCGTGATGCCAATAAGTAAGCTTATTACAGATCAGTGATGCTATCAATAACAGTGTGCGGTTTCCTTTTCCCCTCAAGAATCTCAAATATAAAATATATTTTGATTTGTTGAACACTTTTTTTGGTTACTACATGATTCCATATGTGTTATTTCATAGTTGTGATGTCTTCACTACTTTTCTACAATGTAGACAATAGTAGAAATAAAGATAAACCCTTGAGTGAGTAAATGTGTCCTAACTTTTGACTGGTACTGTATCTTACATTAAAGTTCACAGTAATTTGACAAAACAAGTACACTACATGACCAAAAGTATGTGGAGGAATGGGCCAAAATTCACCCAACTTATTGTGGGCTACCCGACGCTTGTGGAAGGCTACCCGAAACGTTTGACCCAAGTTAAACCATTTAAAGGCAATGCTACCAAATACTAATTGAGTGGATGTAAACTTCAGACCCACTGGGAATGTGATGAAAGAAATAAAAGCTGAAATAAATCATTGTCCCTACTATTATTCTGACATTTCACATTCTGTAAATAAAGTGGTGATCCTAACTGACCTAAAACAGGACATTTTAACTAGGATTAAATGTCAGTAAATGTGGGAATTTTTTTTTACGTTTAAATGTATTTGGATCTAAGGTGTATGTAAACTAACGACTTCAACTGTGTGTCTTTTTTTATACCTCCAGGAGTCCAAAAATTAGCTAAATGATCCATCTTAAAACAATTCCGTATGTTAGCTTAATATGGAATTGTCTTAGATGCCAATAAAGGCCATAACTTAATGGATTATGAGAACAAGTCAAAGTCAACTATGTGAAATGCAAAACCTTTTTATTAGTTAAAGAAAATGTATCAGTTCTGAATCGTCTGGTACCAAAACAAATAGTCCATGTAGATCTATGTTGTAAACACAAAAAGCCTTTCAGTGTCCGTGTCATAACACAACAGTCGTATGGGGGTGGAGGCAGCGCGGGGTCCTGAGACAGTGTCTATGCCGGGCCAAGTCTCCAGAGCTGAGCTGTGAGGGTGGGCTGAGGAGGTCGAAGGGGTGGCCGAAGATGTGGGCTTCATCACCAGATTCTCCTCCTGACGCCTCGGTGCCTCTGGGTCCATAGAAGACGCGTATCCCTCCGCTGCCAACGGATCCCTCCGCCTTAGTGGCGCAGGGCATTTCAGAGGGTCGAGGGCTGCTGCCTGGATGGGCTGCCTAGTTGGCTGCCTGGTTGCCGAGGAAAGGGTTGTCTGGCTGGTGGCCACCATGCCAGGAAGGGGTTTGAGCTTGACTTCCAGACAGTTCCTCTTCACATGCATCTCCAGCTGGCGTCTCTCCTGGGTCAGGGTCACTGGGTTCGGGGCAATCTGGAGGGAGGACTCGTCCAGAGATCGGCTGGTCTGGGTGGGTTTGGTAGTGTGGGTCTCGGCTGGCTGGGGAGTAGTGGTGCTGCTGGTGAAGGCAGTCTTCTCCACAGGCCTGCTGTTGGCAGGTGAGCTGTATAAATTGTCCTTGAGTTTGGCTGTAGCTGCAGGACTAGTAGCCTGGTTCTCCTCTCTCTCCTCCCCTGGCCTTGTCCTGTTACTCAGCCTGAAACACAACTCTGTGTTTCGCTGCCCTCGGCCAACATGGTCGCTTACGTTGCCCATGATCTTGCCAGGGATCTTAACCGTCTTGCTGTCGCCGGAAGCGGAGGGGGCCTGGGCAGCCAGGTCGGCAAGATGGTCTCCTACGTACCTGGTGACTAGCTTGGGGAATCCCCAGAGGCGCTGGCTCTGCTTGCGACGGACATGGGACTCCAGCTTCTCCTGGATATCCTGGGTGATGAAGGTGATCTGGGCCCCACCCTGCAGGTACATCCGGATGGACGGCTTGTCTTGACCTTTAGAAAATAAAATACCACCCCCCCCCCAAAAAAAATACAGATTGTGGGTGCAGGAGTACTTTTTTTTACAGTGTTGATATTTGGGGCAGTGACTTCAAGCATCAAAAAGGAGATAAACTTAGCAGTGTTAACTCTTATAAGACTTGGGTTTACCTTTGCCCTCTGACCCACTGAGACAAGGAGGGTTGTTGACACGCTGCGGGGAGAAGTCTGGAAGGCTGGTGGTTTTCCTGGCGATCCTTCTTGTTTTTGCCTGAAATGAGGTTGAGGTGGACTGGGTGGTTTCGAGGTGGGTGGAGGTAGAGGTCAGGTTAGAGGTGGTGTTGGTCCCTCCTCCCTTCAGTCTCTCATTATGGGCTACCTTCGATTAGATTACATCAGATTACATTAGATTACATCAGATTACATTAGATTACATTAGATTACATCAGAATACATTAGATCATATCAGATTACATCAGAATACATCAGATTACATTAGATTACATCAGATTACATTAGATTACATTAGATTACATCAGAATACATTAGATCATATCAGATTACATCAGAATACATCAGATTACATTAGATTACATTAGATTACATCAGAATACATTAGATTACATCAGAATACATTAGATTACATTAGATTACATCGGAATACATTAGATCATATCAGATTACATCAGAATACATCAGATTACATTAGATTACATCAGATTACATTAGATTACATCAGAATACATTAGATTACATCAGAATACATTAGATTACATAAGAATACATTAGATTACATCAGATTACCACTCCTCAACAGGGTGTGCGTCCAAAAAGGCACCCTATTCCCTACGTACATATATATAGTGCACTACCTTAGACCAGAGATCTATGGGGGATAAATTGCCATTTGGGACGCAGAGACATTTTAAAGGGTAACCTTCTGTTGCACATTTACCTCCAGGCGTCGTTGGTTCCAGCTGTGCAGGACAGGTGGGTCACTTTTCCCTGGAACGATCTCAAACACTGTAATAATCCGTCTCACTGTCATCGGAGTCTTGGAATGGTCTACACAGTTGGCCTTCTGAGTCTCGGAGCAGTCAGCGGGGTTGGAGCGGTCTTTGCAGCCAGGTGAAGATTTAACAGTAGTAGCAACCACAGGAACATAGTCCCCTTTGTCCTCCATCTTGGTGGTGACGTAGTAACCAATAGTAGGCTGCCGAGGGCTTTGATGATACTCCAGAGGCAGCCGAGAGTCAGAAGGATTCACGTACTTAGAGGAGCTAGGGGAGGAGTCAGATAATTAGAGGAGCTAGGGGAGGAGTCAGATACTTAGAGGAGCTAGGGGAGGAGTCAGATAATTAGAGGAGCTAGGGGAGGAGTCAGATAATTAGAGGAGCTAGGGGAGGAGTCAGATACTTAGAGGAGCTAGGGGAGGAGTCAGATACTTAAAAAAAGCTAGGGGAGGAGTCAGATATTTAGAGGAGTTTGGGGATGAGATAGAAGGATTCACGTACCTCGAGGGGCTGGGAGAGGACCATTGGGAGGCATTTTCAGAGGAGTGGCGAGTCGAACGGCAGGAGGTGTTGGAGGCTTGCGTGGAGCCATAGTATCTGACGTGTCCCTTATCATCTCCTGGTAGTGGGCTAAGACTAAATGGTTGTCTGGGGCTTTCCACTGGGCTGGGGCTATCCAATGGGTGAGGGCAATCCAGACTATCCAATGGGTAGGGACTATCCAGACTACCGCCCAGGAACCTGTCCGGCCGTTTGTTACAGTGTCGGCAGGTGCTGCAGTCACCACCACTAGATCTGGAGGAGGACCTAGAAGATCCGGAAGATCTACAATGTGATCGAGAATGTGTTTTAGTTCTAGAGGTGTTTCTGCAGGAGGACCTCTCAGACCAGGAGTCAGAGGTGTTTCTGCAGGAGGACCTCTCAGACCAGGAGTCAGAGGTGTATCTGCAGGAGGACCTCTCAGACCAGGAGTCAGAGGTGTTTCTGCAGGAGGACCTCTCAGACCAGGAGTCAGAGGTGTATCTGCAGGAGGACCTCTCAGACCAGAAGTCAGAGGTGTAGCTGCAGGAGGGTCCACCAGAGCAGGAGTCAGAACCATAGCAGCAGCAGGAGGAGAGGTCAAAGTTCGCTTCAGCGTTCAGTCTGTCTATTTGTAGCTTCTTCATGTCCAGCCGCCCCTCCAAGCGCTGGAGGTATTTGTAGTTGAGGGTGACTCCCTCTGTGAACCTGTTGACCAGGTTTCTGCAGGACAAAATCAATCAATCTCAAATGGCATCCTAATTAATCCCCTGTGCACTACTTTTGACTAGAGCCCTATGGGTCCTGGTCAAACGTAGTGCACTACATAGGGAATAGGGTGTAATTTGTTTTTTAAATTCTGAATTATTCAATGGTAATCTTTTTTTTTATTTTTTATTAACCCACATGAAAGATCCCTTTGAATTCACAATAAATTATGAAAGAGGACTTACGAGTCAATCTCGTCGTAGACCTCATCCTGTTGAGAAAAGCCACAGCAAAAATTGGTATAAGGATTATAAAATAGACATTTAAGGCCTAGTCTGATTATCCGCTTCCTATACGTTACACACACGTAGAGTAAGCCTACTGGCTACTACTAACGTAGAGTAAGCCTACTGGCACCACTACTAACGTAGAGTAAGCCTACTGGCACCACTACTAACGTAGAGTAAGCCTACTGGCTACTACTAACGTAGAGTAAGTCTACTGGCACCACTACTAACGTAGAGTAAGCCTACTGGCACCACTACTAATGTAGAGTAAGCCTACTGGCTACTACTAACGTAGAGTAAGCCTACTGGCACCACTACTAACGTAGAGTAAGCCTACTGGCACCACTACTAACGTAGAGTAAGTCTACTGGCTACTACTAACGTAGAGTAAGCCTACTGGCTACTACTAACGTAGAGTAAGCCTACTGGCTACTACTAACGTAGAGTAAGCCTACTGGCACCACTACTGACGTAGAGTAAGCCTACTGGCACCACTACTAACGTAGAGTAAGCCTACTGGCACCACTACTAACGTAGAGTAAGCCTACTGGCTACTACTAACGTAGAGTAAGCCTACTGGCACCACTACTAACGTAGAGTAAGCCTACTGGCACCACTACTAACGTAGAGTAAGCCTACTGGCTACTACTAACGTAGAGTAAGCCTACTGGCACCACTACTAACGTAGAGTAAGCCTACTGGCACCACTACTAACGTAGAGTAAGCCTACTGGCACCACTACTAACGTAGAGTAAGCCTACTGGCACCACTACTAACGTAGAGTAAGCCTACTGGCACCACTACTAACGTAGAGTAAGCCTACTGGCACCACTACTAACGTAGAGTAAGCCTACTGGCTACTACTAACGTAGAGTAAGCCTACTGGCACCACTACTAACGTAGAGTAAGCCTACTGGCACCACTACTAACGTAGAGTAAGCCTACTGGCACCACTACTAACGTAGAGTAAGCCTACTGGCTACTACTAACGTAGAGTAAGCCTACTGGCACCACTACTAACGTAGAGTAAGCCTACTGGCACCACTACTAACGTAGAGTAAGCCTACTGGCACCACTACTAACGTAGAGTAAGCCTACTGACACCACTACTAACGTAGAGTAAGCCTACTGACACCACTACTGACGTAGAGTAAGCCTACTGGCACCACTACTAACGTAGAGTAAGCCTACTGGCACCACTACTAACGTAGAGTAAGCCTACTGACCACTACTACTACTGACACCACTACTGACGTAGAGTAAGCCTACTGGCACCACTACTAACGTAGAGTAAGCCTACTGGCACCACTACTAACGTAGAGTAAGCCTACTGGCACCACTACTAACGTAGAGTAAGCCTACTGGCACCACTACTCACGTAGAGTAAGCCTACTGGCACCACTACTAACGTAGAGTAAGCCTACTGGCACCACTACTAACGTAGAGTAAGCCTACTGGCACCACCACTGATGTAGAGTAAACCTACTGACACCACTACTAACATAGAGTAAGCCTACTGGCACCACTACTGATGTAGATTAAGCCTACTGGCACCACTACTAACGTAGAGTAAGCCTACTGGCACCACTACTAACGTAGAGTAAGCCTACTGGCACCACTACTAACATAGAGTAAGCCTACTGGCACCACTACTGATGTAGAGAAAGCCTACTGACACCACTACTAACATAGAGTAAGCCTACTGGCACCACTACTGACAAAGAGTAATCCTACTGGCACCACTACTGATGTAGAGTAAGCCTACTGGCACCACTACTAACGTAGAGTAAGCCTACTGACACCACTACTAACGTAGAGTAAGCCTACTGGCACCACTACTAACGTAGAGTAAGCCTACTGGCACCACTACTAATGTAGAGTAAGCCTACTGGCACCACTACTAACATAGAGTAAGCCTACTGGCACCACTACTAACGTAGAGTAAGCCTACTGGCATCACTACTAACGTAGAGTAAGCCTGCTGGCACCACTACTAACGTAGAGTAAAACTACTGGCACCACTACTAACGTAGAGTAAGCCTACTGGCACCACTACTAACGTAGAGTAAGCCTACTGGCACCACTACTAACGTAGAGTAAGCCGACTGGCACCACTACTAGATCTGAAGATGGCGCCGAAAGGTAGGGTCGCCTCACTTCTAGTCATTAGGAAACTTTGCAGTATTTTTTATTTTTTTTATGAATTATTTCTTACATTGTTAGCACAGAAAATCTTAAGTGTTATTACATACAGCTGGCAAGCTTATTCCATCCCTTGACTTAGATTTGTGTGTATAAGGTAGTTGTCGTGGAATTGTTCGATTACTTGTTCAGATATTGCTGCCCTGTCAGAACTGGAAGGACAAGCATTTCGCTACACTCCAATAACATCAGCTAACCCTGCGTATGTGAACAAATGTGATTTGATTTGATGGTGGTGCAATGGCCCCTGGTGGTAAGATGGTACAACTGCAATAATTTGTGTTTACTATTATTTACTATTATTGTTAACTACTATTAAACTCATTTTCTGTTCATTATTGATATAAATTATAATGGGATTGGGTAGAAAAATAAACCTGGGATATTTATATCTTGGCCCCATTCTGTATGGAGAGATCTCAGCTTAGCTTTAGGCCCCATTCTGTATGGAGAGATCTCAGCTTAGCTTTTAGGCCCCATTCTGCCTGGAGAGATCTCAGATTAGCTTTAGGTCCCATTCTGCCTGGAGAGATCTCAGCTTAGCTTTTAGGCCCCATTCTGCCTGGAGAGATCTCAGATTAGCTTTAGGTCCCATTCTGCCTGGAGAGATCTCAGCTTAGTTTTAGGCCCCATTCTGCCTGGAGAGATCTCAGCTTAGTTTTAGGCCCCATTCTGCCTGGAGAGATCTCAGCTTAGTTTTAGACCCCATTCTGTATGGAGAGATCTCAGCTTAGCTTTAGGCCCTATTCTGTATGGAGAGATCTCAGCTTAGTTTTAGGCCCCATTCTGTATGGAGAGATCTCAGCTTAGTTTTAGAAGTGGTGAGCTCCTGATATTGTAGCAAACTCAGGGGGTAGCCCTGAACGGGACTCGAACCTGAGTCCAGCAACTGTCAAGCTAACACCTTAACCGTTACGGCAAGAGATCCAACCCCTTTGATGAGGAGACTAGGTGTTGGCTTAAGGTTTTTACAATAACCCCTTCCTTCAGGAGAGTGTGTCCCCACGCTTCTCTATACCAAGTCCCTCACGTGGACACACCTCTCCGAGTGCCCCTCGGCCACCATCCCCATCCATTTCTATTAGTTTATCATCCTCAACTTGGAGAAAAAGGGAGCAATATAAAATATGGAACAATGGTCGGCTGACAGGCCTGCTCCCGCCAATGTCAAACATAGGTGTACGAGCCCACCAGTCTAGCAAGCAACACAGTGAGTGGTGCTTTCTGCCCGCTGGTGCTGGATCGAGGTGAGCACCTTTCTCCCCGATAGCATAGCTGTCCATTTATGCTCAGTTGTAATAGGCACAATCTTAGTGACCCCCCCCCCCTCTCTCTCACACACAGACACCTTGTAATTATGCAGTACAAATAAATATGTGCTCTGTTCACAACGATCTATTCCTAGGCAGTGCATGAGTTTCCAGTTGTGTTTCAAGTTTGGGGAAGCTAACAATTTATCCGACCATTTCTACCGATCTGCATGTCAGTTATAAAATTGCCACATTTATTTCAATTAACTTTAGGCTGCAGTGACTACTGTTACCAAATCTTGTCCTATATGCTTAGACTACTCATCACATTAGGAATTGTATTTTATTGTTAGCCTGCAAATACTATATTATTAAGGTGATTTATTTCAACCCCCACCCCTCCCCTGCAGCACCCCCTACTCAAAACGTCTTCCTGCTGCTACGTCTACGGTCTACGGGCAGTACTTACATCATCTTTCCGTAGATGGATAACCCAGAAGAGGAAAAGAAGGACGGAGAGGAGAACCACCAATAGTTTGAAGTACCCGGTGACCCCCTCTGAGCCTAACTCCTCCTCGGATGTTTTGAGGAGCCGTGGCACTAGCTTACGGAGGCCACGGTCCTCGACTGAATTGACAAACATAATGACTTCTTCAGTCACACATCACCACGACCACTGTAGGATGAAAGATGGCCAAAATGCGCACGGAGATGTAGCTTCTATCCAGCGCTGTTTAGATAAATGCGTTCTTTACCACGGGGAAACTTGGGGTTGAAGTAATAAGCAATGTCTCACTGTTACCGAGCTGTCTGGTGGATACAGTGAGTCTGACCACAGCGGGATGTAATGGAACACAGTCATGGCAGGTGTGCGCCAAGCTATTGTGACGCAATAATTGGTGTTCTGCGTGACGCAATGGAAGGAAACAGCTCTGGTACACCAAAAATCTACGTTTCCATCCTGCGGTTTCGCCTTACCCCCAAAATGCGCTTCTTTAGTCATAAACTAGGCCTACTCTACTGTAATGCAACCTGTATTTTACCCAAAGAGAAAATAGCAATCGTTCGGCATATATTTTATTGTTGTAGGGTGAAGATTCTACAAATAAAAACCAGAAACATCATCACCAACCTTTTGTTGATGGACCCTTTATCGGGCTTCTGCCCACAATATTAGGTGATTCTGACTAAATGATATGACCAAATGAAAGGCTGTTGCTGAGCAGTAGACTACATGTTGAGGAATGAATCAGGCAGAATAGTTCATCATGTAATAAATAGTACGTTATTAATATACACAAATACGCACATCAAATACACACATCTTTTAACTAAAATCACCAACACTTGAAAAATGATAACTGATACTTTCCATACTTTTCACAGTTTGTATTTAAAATAGGCCTAACAATGTTGTACAACATCCAGTGAAATAATATATCTAGAAGCAAGGCCATCTGGAATCATGTTTTAAGTCAGAGCTGTAATATATCTAGAAGCAAGGCCACCTGGAATCATGTTTTAAGTCAGAGCTGTAATATATCTAGAAGCAAGGCCACCTGGAATCATGTTTTAAGTCAGAGCTGTAATATATCTAGAAGCAAGGCCATCTGGAATCATGTTTTAAGTCAGAGCTGTAATATATCTAGAAGCAAGGCCACCTGGAATCATGTTTTAAGTCAGAGCTGTAATATATCTAGAAGAGTTGAACCATGTGGATGGGAAGGAACGCCTCACCATGGCTCGGGTCCCCGAACCTCACACATGTCAGGCTTTGGCTTGACCGTGGGCTCAAGGGGATTGTCAGAGGGCACAGAGTTAAGGAGGTCTGGTGGAATAAACTAAATAAAAATGTTATATTTAAACACATTTGAAAGTATGTTTCAATTTAACAGTTTAATATTGTGAACTTTCGATTTGAAATCTTTTGGACATCAGAAAATGTTGATGGAATCCTATTGAAGGATCTGCATTCATATGATAGGTAAGATATATAAAATCTAGCAGAGAGTAAATCCAACTGACAACCTCTTAGCAAATAATATTAACTATTGGAGGGATATTCATATGATTGACTGTGAGGAGAGACGAGAAGCAAGTACAGGGAGTGAACATTTAATAAATAACCAACATGAAACAAGCAAGGATCTAGACAGGGGAAACATAACGACAATAATGATGACAGAGGAACAGACAGATATAGAGGAGATAATCAACAAAGTGATGAAATCCAGGTGAGTCCAAATGAAGCGCTGATGCGCGTAACGACGGTGACAGGTGTGCATAATGATGGTCAACCTGGCCCCCTTGAGCACCAGGGAGGAGGAGCGTGAACAGGCGTGACATAAGTATGACATACAAAACCTAGCAGAGAGCATATCCCAACTGACATCCTCTTAGAAAATGATACAAACTCTTAGAACCAAGATTTAAAAAGAATGGAGAATGGCACAAGATGGAGGGAATGTTGGAACATAACTAACAAAAGGACAGTTAGCGGAAATGCACTCTTAATCCAGTATAAACTAATGTATAGAATTCATTATACAAGTGACAAAATTCACAAATTCTAGTAGCATAATGGCAGAGTCATTGCTTAATTGTAAAACTAACAATGAGTCAATAATCGATGCCTCATGGGAATATTATGAAGTCCAAAAATGACGGATATAGTTAGAAAGTTGGCTGTCAGAAGTATTACAATGTAATACAATCCGATGAAGTATCGTCAATCATCTTGAAAAAACCTACCTTAACAACGGGAAATCAATCAAACCTCCATCGTTAGCACAATGGAAATGTCAAATGTTTTTATTATCCAAATGTTGAATGTGCATGAGGCAACAGAGAGAAACAAAATGGTGTAGTTTGAGGCCATGTGGCAGAGAGTGATGCGGGAGCTGGTGAGCAGGTGGGTCTGTGTAGTAGGGGGGTGAGCAGGTGGGTCTGTGTAGTGGGGGGGGGTGAGCAGGTGGGTCTGTGTAGGGGGGTGAGCAGGTGGGTCTGTCTAGGGGGGTGAGCAGGTGGGTCTGTGTAGGGGGGTGAGCAGGTGGGTCTGTGTAGGGGGGTGAGCAGGTGGGTCTGTGTAGGGGGGTGAGCAGGTGGGTCTGTGTAGGGGGGGGGGTGAGCAGGTGGGTCTGTGTAGTGGAAGTGAGCAGGTGGGTCTGTGTAGGGGGGGTGAGCAGGTGGGTCTGTGTAGTGGGGGGGGTGAGCAGGTGGGTCTGTGTAGGGGGGTGAGCAGGTGGGTCTGTGTAGGGGTGAGCAGGTGGGTCTGTGTAGTGGAAGTGAGCAGGTGGGTCTGTGTAGGGGGGTGAGCAGGTGGGTCTGTGTAGGGGGGTGAGCAGGTGGGTCTGTGTAGGGGGGTGAGCAGGTGGGTCTGTGTAGGGGGGTGAGCAGGTGGGTCTGTGTAGGGGTGATGTTGTGGATGTTTGTGTGGGCTGTTTGCTGTCGTTTGTATGTGTAGGTTCTGTAATGTTTTTTTTGAAAAAGAAACATCTTACAAAAAGAAGAAAGTATGTTTGGATAGAGGTATGACTGACTGGGTTTAAACCTGTGGTCCTGTATGACTCAGTTGGTAGAGCATGGCGCTTGCATAGTCAGGCTTGTGGGTTAGATTCCCGGTACCACACAACCACCAACGAAGTGTATGACTGTAACTTCCTTTGGATAAGTGTCTGCTAAAAGTCTGTATTAACCCACTGAGCTGAAGCCTGGGCATTAGCTCGGGGAGCTATCACAATACTTTCTGACAATGTTACTCATCATGTAGGCCTAAATTCACTGAACCACCTGTTGCATGTTGAATATCTTACCTCCCACCACTGAGGTGGCTGTCCTATAGGTACGGAACGCCTTCTGTGTTTTTGAGTGTCAAAAAAAGATACGCGTGAAATAACACTATTTGACGCGTTAAATAAGCTTTTAATTTTACACGTCAAATAACACAGTTTAATTGTAGAATATTGTGATGGACCAGAACTTCTGGGTTAGCTAGCTAGCTTTATCTTGCTACCTTGCTAGCACCAATACAACCAGCCTGAAAAGTAGAAACTGCAGTCATTTCCATTATTCTTAGCAATTATTTAGGAATCCTTGTGAGTAAGTATTAGCTAGGTAAACACTTGTTGTTCGCCTATTGAAACTGAACTTCAGTTCAAGAAAATAAATAGCTAGCCAGCGACGAAACCCTGTTGCCCAAAGCTATAAGCAGCCTGTGTTGTGAAGCTAGCCACAATAAGGATGCGAGTTGCCTTCAAAATAAAAGTACATATTTGAATGTGATGCAGAAGGTTACAATTGGTGGAATCATGCCATATTTAGACTAGATAATGTTAAACAAGGTTGGGATGTGACGCAATGAACTGGGGTATCAGTGTACTCGGTGACACCCACAGAACACTAATGTGAAGTGTTTATGCAAATATTAGCGTTGTAGCTCTTATCGCGGGACTGTGACTGTGTCAAATCACCTCTCCAGTCAGCCTATTGTGTGTTTTGACATTCATATTGCACTGTACAGCTTTACCTAAGGATTGGGGATAAATGAAACGGGGTATCAGTCTACTCAATACCCAAGGTCTTTCCCCAACATCCTCCTCAGAGTTATCAGACTCCAAAACATCCACACAGTATTGTTTTTCCTCTGGAATAGTGTTCAATACACACAGGTTGACAATAAATGTGGCTCAATTCACAGTTGTTTCAGAGTCCCACAATAAGAGCTACGATGCTAATGCTCTCTGGGTGTCACAGAGTAGACTGATACCCCACGTCATTGATCAACAATCCATAGGTAAGGCTGTACAGTGAAATAAGGATGCCCCCAATGCAAATCTAAAGTATAATATATTCAGTGTGATTTCAACTGATTTTTGTGAAATTAACAAATTATTGTGTTTTGTTGATTTTATATAACATTCCAACCCCGGTTAGCATGATATATTCAATTGTGGCATAATTATACTATTTGTATTCATTTGCGTCACTGTCAATGACATACTTTTATTTTGAAGGCTAACCGCTTGTCCAATATTGTGGCTAATCCTTATTGTGGCTAGCTTCACATAGATGGGTCCGACCACCATGAATAAAATACTAATTGTCTTGTAAATTAGGGTTGTTTTAGATGATGACACCTAGCTATATAGTTAGCTAATTATAGCTACTGAAACAGATTGTAATTTTTCTATGTTTTTGGGGATGAACATTGTTTTACATCCATGAGCTAGCTAGCTTTTTATGATGACCAGCACTGTATGTGCTAGAGACAACTTTACCAGCATTATAGCATACGTATCGATGAATCGTTGAAACATGAAATACGAGTGATAGTGTAATCAATATGTAATAACTACGAAAAAAAATCACGAACGCGTTAAATTATTATGTGACGTGCAGTCATATTCAGGTCCTGATTGGCCAACAAGCTTATTTGACAAGTCAAATAGTGTTATTTGACGTGTATCTTTTTTTGACGCATGCAAAGACCCAAACCGCGTCCCATATTATCATATATAGGTGTAATTCCCACTGCCCGTCTCCCCAGCTCCGCTCACAGAGAGAAGGTGATGTTGGGTAGGCTGGAGCGAGCATTCAGGAATACAAGGCCATCTTTCCACCACTGCCTGGCATGTCTGGCCTTGTTAATGAAAGTGTCACATAGCCGAAACTGATTCCACAGAAACAAACACTTCTTATAAAGCAACATGTTATAAATGAAACTGACAAAGTTAAATGCTCTGTACTAATCCATTAGGAAAAAACAGAATTATCCAGAGAAAGACGCTCCTGACACAACTAAAGGAAGACAGTTGTCTCAGACATACCCATGACCAGAACAAAGGCTTTCCACAAGACCAGGAACATACTGTCAGTCAGTCCTACATTCATAGAAGAAAAGGTGCTCTCTAGAACCAAAAAGGGTTCTTTGACTGTCCCCATAGGAGAACCCTTTGAATATGATGTTTTTTGTTGTTGTCAGAGTGTACAGCTGGATGATATGGACCACAATCAATATCACGATCAATGTACTAAATGATCATGATAACGATAAATAGAAAGATACATTTATAACACTAATTTACATCACAGTATTAATTTATAACATTTTTATTACAATTTCACTACTACTACTACTACTACTTTGAATGTTGTAGCAATCAATGGTCACATTAACCCATATCAACAAACCTATGTTATTTCAAACATCACATATCTCTAGTAGGGCCCTATAGGTTATTTACTGTCATGAACAATATAGGTTTATTATCCATGATAGGTGGTTGGTTTGGTCGGTCATTTCTGGTTTATCATCCCAGCTCTACTCAGTCCTGCTGGTAATATACTGTCTAACAACCACAGGAGGCTGGTGTTACCTGAATTGGGGAGGACAGGCTTGTGTTAATGGCTGGAGCGGAATGAGTCGTATCAAACACGTGGTTTCTATGTGTTTGATGCCATTCCATTTGCTCCGTTCCAGACATTATTATGATCAGTTCTCTCCCCAGTGGCCTCCTGTGATGTCACGCTGTCTGTTCACAGCTTCATGTGTGCACTGAGTCCCTTCAGACACAGAAGGCAGTGTGGAAACTACCTACAGGGTTGGAGACTTCACACACCTTTTCTACTCTATTATTGACTGTATGTGTTTGTTTATCCCATGTGTAACTCTGTGTTGTTGTAAGTGTCGAACTGTTTGCTTTATTCTTGGCCAGGTCGCAATTGTAAATGAGAATTTGTTCTCAACTTGCCTACCTGGTTTAAATAAAGGTGAAATAAATAAAATAAAACATTTAAAAAAAATGTACTAGTTTATTAAATCTGTGAGAAGCCACAATAGAATTAGCCACAATAGTGAAATTTTCCCTTTCACCCTCAAAATAAGAGAATATTCCATCAACGTTCCACCAAACATACACAGAACCTGTTTGAAAAGGTGGGGATCAATGAAACTGATGGGGAGGGGGACGAGGCAGGGGGGAACATTCCCCGGCGGGACGCTGTGTCGTCAAGGGTGTCGGCGTTTGAACTGATCATCCAACGATCCAGCTCGACTCCCACATGCTCCTCCTCCATGCCAACGCTACCCACGTTCTCTGAATGTATACGATATTGATGTTTTTAGACACCGTTTTCTTGGGAACATTGCTTGAAGAATAATTGACACATCACGTCTTGTTACTGTTGCTGAGACAACCAAGGTTCTGATTGGTGAACCACTGATCCATTCGTAGTTCTTTGTCTGTTGGCAGGGTCAGGGATACACACAAACACAGTGCTTTTTAACATAGTGCTTTCAATTTAAATATTTGACATACATGATTTTATTGTGCATGTCCGATCTTCCTGCTACGCTGCCGTGTCTGTGTCAGGTATCAATTCATCTGACTATTCTCTCATCATTGATTTGATTAAGTTATTTCAGCAATTTAAGAGTTTTCTGTATAGTTGTCTAATGTTCGTGGGGCATATTAACCTGTTTTAATGACGCTCCTCACACCTATCACGTTGTTCCTGATCAACACAATGCCTAGCCAGGAGGGGTTAGGGGTTATTCTGGACAGGGCCTAACTATACTGGGGAGGAGGGGTTAGGGGTTATTCAGGACAGGGCCTAACTATACTGGGGAGGAGGGGTTAGAGGTTAGGGTTTATTCAGGACAGGGCCTAACTATACTGGGGAGGAGGGGTTAGAGGTTAGGGTTTATTCAGGACAGGGCCTAACTATACTGGGGAGGAGGGGTTAGAGGTTAGGGTTTATTCAGGACAGGGCCTAACTATACTTAACTATACTGGGGAGGAGGGGTTAGGGTTTATTCAGGACAGGGCCTAACTATACTGGGGAGGAGGGGTTAGGGGTTAGGGGGCCTATATACTGGGGAGGACAGGACAGGGCCTAACTATACTGGGGAGGAGGGGTTAGGGGTTATTCAGGACAGGGCCTAACTATACTGGGGAGGAGGGGTTAGGGGTTATTCAGGACAGGGCCTAACTATACTGGGGAGGAGGGGTTAGGGTGTCTTCAGGACAGGGCCTAACTATACTGGGGAGGAGGGGCTAGGGGTTATTCAGGACAGGGCCTAACTATACTGGGGAGGAGGGGTTAGGGGTTATTCAGGACAGGGCCTAACTATACTGGGGAGGAGGGGTTAGGGGTTATTCAGGACAGGGCCTAACTATACTGGGGAGGAGGGGCAGGGCCTAACTATACTGGGGAGGAGGGGTTTAACTATACTGGGGAGGAGGGGTTAGGGTTATTCAGGACAGGGCCTAACTATACTGGGGAGGAGGGTTAGGGGTTAGGGTGTCTTCAGGACAGGGCCTAACTATACTGGGGAGGAGGGGTTAGGGGTTATTCAGGACAGGGCCTAACTATACTGGGGAGGAGAGGGGCTAGGGTTATTCAGGACAGGGCCTAACTATACTGGGGAGGAGGGGACTTAACTATACTGGGGAGGAGGGGTTAGGGGTTATTCAGGACAGGGCCTAACTATACTGGGGAGGAGGGGTTAGGGGTTATTCAGGACAGGGCCTAACTATACTGGGGAGGAGGGGTTAGGGGTTATTCAGGACTGGGCCTAACTATACTGGGGAGGAGGGGTTAGGGGTTATTCAGGACAGGGCCTAACTATACTGGGGAGGAGGGGCTAGGGGTTATTCAGGACAGGGCCTAACTATACTGGGGAGGAGGGGCTGGACAGGGCCTAACTATACTGGGGAGGAGGGGCTAGGGGTTATTCAGGACTGGGCCTAACTATACTGGGGAGGAGGGGCTAGGGGTTATACTGGACAGGGCCTAACTATACTGGGGAGGAGGGGCTAGGGGTTATTCAGGACAGGGCCTAACTATACTGGGGAGGAGGGGCTAGGGGTTATTCAGGACAGGGCCTAACTATACTGGGGAGGAGGGGCTAGGGGTTATTCAGGACTGGGCCTAACTATACTGGGGAGGAGGGGTTAGGGGTTATTCAGGACTTATTCAGGACTGGACCTAACTATACTGGGGAGGAGGGGCTAGGGGTTATTCAGGACTGGGCCTAACTATACTGGGGAGGAGGGGCTAGGGGTTATTCAGGACAGGGCCTAACTATACTGGGGAGGAGGGGCTAGGGGTTATTCAGGACTGGGCCTAACTATACTGGGGAGGAGGGGCTAGGGGTTATTCAGGACAGGGCCTAACTATACTGGGGAGGAGGGGTTAGGGGTTATTCAGGACTGGGCCTAACTATACTGGGGAGGAGGGGTTAGGGGTTATTCAGGACAGGGCCTAACTATACTGGCTCAATAAGCACATGCCCTAAAGATATCCCCCATTGGGGCAGTGATTAAGGCATTTACCATTGGTGGCTTGGGTTTGAGACCCACTTTGGGAACATTTCTTTGGGACCATCAGGCGACGTCTTGACAACTGATACACAGAAACGTGTCTAGAACAGTAATATCTTTACATCCTGAGAACATGGGAACCCTGTTCTGTGTAGGCTGTTGATGGAACATTCTCCTAATAGTTGTGTTCTGTGGGTGTCACTGAGTAGGCTGATACCCCATTTCATGTGTACAGACTCCATAGGCTAGGCTCTACAGTGAAGATATGAAAACCCCCTAATACAATTATGCAGTTTAATACAGCCAAAGTGGAATTATAACTATTTTGGATTGTTTATTGTCAAATTATTTAATTATGTAATTTATGTTTTAGCTATATAACACAACATTCCAACCTGGTTTAGCATTATCTAGTCCAAATATGACATTATTCCACCATTTTTGTACAGTATCTGTGTAGATCAGTTTCAATGTGAGACTTTTATTTTGAAGACGAACCGCAAATTCCACTATTTTGTGGCTCATCCAGGTTGGACCGGTGATGAACAGCGGCGCTGCAGCAAAATGTCCTGTTCGGTTTGTTGCCTTCTTCTTTTTTACCGGCAGTGGCGAGATTTAGCCAAAGAGACGACAGGCAAGGAGGGAGAGAGAGAGAGAGAGAGAGAGAGTAAATTGAAGAAAATCACTTAAACTATACATTTGGAATTTTCCGTGTCTTAAAACAAAACAGAACAGGAGAAGGTAAACGATTTAGTCTCTTCGTTTGTTTTGCCCCCCAAAAATATGTTGATGTGTTGAAGGAAATGTGCATATCATTCTCCACGGTAAAGTTACGGATTAAGGAGTTGCCGTGTTATTATTATAAATTATTTTTTTGTACTTGGGGGAAATATTCAGGTTGTTGCTCATTTTTAAACATAAAATGTATTTTTTTTTTTATTTACACATTTTTTTTATTTTTATTTACCATCGAAAAATTCACCGTATAAAAGTTGCCTCTGGGGCCACAGCGACAACAAATTACCTGCTAGTTCCATCTAACTTCCTGACTCTTGTGATTATCTACCGCAGGCTAGGCTAGTTAGCAAAAGACAAATGTACATATTACTGTAATTGCATTTTTTGATAGGTTGGTTAACTAACTAGACATCCCATTGCAGGTCACTGGATAACTAAGTTAACGTTAATTGGTTTGGACGTAGCAACAGCTTGATAACATTTAGTTAACCAAAAGGTGATTTATTTTACCTTTATTTAACCAGGTAGGCTAGTTGAGAACAAGTTTTCATTTGCAACTGTGACCTGGTCAAGATAAAGCGTAGCAATTCGACACATACAACAACACAGATTTACACATGGAGTAAACAAAACCTAGTCAATAATACAGTAGAACAAAAGAAAACAAAAGTCTATATACAGTGAGTATACAGTGAGTGAGTGCAAATTAATCTGCCTTTTCATAGCTAACTTTAGCTTGGTGGCTAGCTAACTTTAGCTTTGTGGCTAACTAACTTTAGCTTTGTGGCTAACTAACTTTAGCTTTGTGGCTAACTAACTTTAGCTTTGTGGCTAACTAACTTTAGCTTTGTGGCTAACTAACTTTAGCTTGGTGGCTAACTAACTTTAGCTTGGTGGCTAACTAACTTTAGCCACGACAACCAGTTATTGCTAACCCTAACATTCTTTGCCAAAACCCCCTAGCTAAATCTTATATTTTTGCTTTTTATAATTGTAACGTTATAGCTGTTATATAATCCATTGTCAACTACGACACCAATGCCAGGACGGGAAGGCAGCTTGCTAACTTAGCTGGCTGTCATTAGGTAACATAACAATATGTAACTAGGAGAGCAGGTGAAGTGTTTTCAGGCCTAGCTAGTTTATCTAGCCGTGGTTAGCTTGTTGAAGCTGTGTAAACACAGCCCTAAACGATACATTACCTGGGTAATTTAAAAAAAATGCATCAAGTCAGGTTTTAATAACTTGTTTAATACAATGGTGTATCGGTAATGCCAAACAGACACGCACAGATCACACAATAAGTTTGACTAACTAGGCTAGCCAGGTGCTAGGTAGTTATAAGTCGATTGCTAACTCTCCTATTATGACCAAAACCATGACAGTAAGAGTGCTACCTAGATGCAATCTACTGATAATCTAGGTAGTATTGAGTTTAATAGTTACTTGTTTGGTTGCTGTCTGTGTTAGTATATTCATACTTGCAAACTAGCTAGCTACTGTAGTTTCAAAGCTGTAGGTAGGCTTGTAAAAATATATTAAATGTTTTAGCAAGAACTGTAATATTCTCCTAGAGTCTGCTCCCCCCAGTCTGCCCCCCAGTCTGCTCCCCCCAGTCTGCTCCCCCCAGTCTGCTCCCCCCAGTCTGCTCCCCCCAGTCTGCTCCCCCCCCAGTCTGCTCCCCCCAGTCTGCTCCCCCCAGTCTGCTCCCCCCCCAGTCTGCTCCCCCCCAGTCTGCTCCCCCCCAGTCTGCTCCCCCCAGTCTGCTCCCCCCCCCCCCAGTCTGCCCCCCAGTCTGCCCCCCAGTCTGCTCCCCCCCAGTCTGCTCCCCCCCAGTCTGCTCCCCCCCAGTCTGCTCCCCCCAGTCTGCCCCCCAGTCTGCTCCCCCCCAGTCTGCCCCCCTGCTCCCCCAGTCTGCTCCCCCCAGTCTGCTCCCCCCCCCCCAGTCTGCTCCCCCCAGTCTGCTCCCCCCAGTCTGCTCCCCCCAGTCTGCTCCCCCCAGTCTGCTCCCCCCCCAGTCTGCTCCCCCCCAGTCTGCTCCCCCCAGTCTGCTCCCCCCCCAGTCTGCTCCCCCCCAGTCTGCTCCCCCCAGTCTGCTCCCCCCTGCTCCCCCCCCAGTCTGCTCCCCCCAGTCTGCTCCCCCCCAGTCTGCTCCCCCCAGTCTGCTCCCCCCAGTCTGCTCCCCCCAGTCTGCTCCCCCCAGTCTGCTCCCCCCAGTCTGCTCCCCCCCCAGTCTGCCCCCCAGTCTGCTCCCCCCCCAGTCTGCTCCCCCCCCAGTCTGCTCCCCCCAGTCTGCTCCCCCCCCAGTCTGCTCCCCCCAGTCTGCTCCCCCCCCAGTCTGCTCCCCCCCCAGTCTGCTCCCCCCCCAGTCTGCTCCCCCCCCAGTCTGCTCCTCCCCAGTCTGCTCCTCCCCAGTCTGCTCCTCCCCAGTCTGCTCCTCCCCAGTCTGCTCCTCCCCAGTCTGCTCCTCCCCAGTCTGCTCCTCCCCAGTCTGCTCCCCCCAGTCTGCTCCCCCAGTCCCCCCCCCCCAGTCTGCTCCCCCCAGTCTGCTCCTCCCCCAGTCTGCTCCTCCCCCAGTCTGCTCCCCCCAGTCTGCTCCTCCCCAGTCTGCTCCTCCCCAGTCTGCTCCTCCCCAGTCTGCTCCTCCCCCAGTCTGCTCCCCCCAGTCTGCTCCTCCCCAGTCTGCTCCCCCCCTGCTCCTCCCCAGTCTGCTCCTCCCCAGTCTGCTCCTCCCCAGTCTGCTCCTCCCCAGTCTGCTCCTCCCCAGTCTGCTCCCCCCAGTCTGCTCCCCCTGCTCCCCCCCAGTCTGCTCCCCCCCCAGTCTGCCCCCCCCAGTCTGCTCCCCCCCCAGTCTGCCCCCCCAGTCTGCTCCCCCAGTCTGCTCCCCCAGTCTGCTCCCCCCAGTCTGCTCCCCCCAGTCTGCTCCTCCCCCCAGTCTGCTCCTCCCCCAGTCTGCTCCTCCCCCCAGTCTGCTCCCCCCAGTCTGCTCCTCCCCAGTCTGCTCCTCCCCAGTCTGCTCCTCCCCAGTCTGCTCCTCCCCAGTCTGCTCCTCCCCAGTCTGCTCCTCCCCAGTCTGCTCCTCCCCCAGTCTGCTCCCCCCAGTCTGCTCCCCCCCCAGTCTGCTCCTCCCCAGTCTGCTCCTCCCCCAGTCTGCTCCCCCCCCAGTCTGCTCCTCCCCAGTCTGCTCCTCCCCAGTCTGCTCCTCCCCAGTCTGCTCCTCCCCAGTCTGCTCCTCCCCCAGTCTGCTCCCCCCCCAGTCTGCTCCTCCCCAGTCTGCTCCCCCCCCAGTCTGCTCCTCCCCAGTCTGCTCCTCCCCAGTCTGCTCCTCCCCAGTCTGCTCCTCCCCAGTCTGCTCCTCCCCCCAGTCTGCTCCCCCTCCAGTCTGCTCCCCCTCCAGTCTGCTCCCCCCAGTCTGCTCCCCCCAGTCTGCCCCCCCCCCAGTCTGCTCCCCCCCCAGTCTGCCCCCCCCCAGTCTGCTCCCCCCCCAGTCTGCTCCCCCCCAGTCTGCTCCCCCAGTCTGCTCCCCCCAGTCTGCTCCCCCAGTCTGCTCCCCCCAGTCTGCTCCTCCCCCCAGTCTGCTCCTCCCCCCAGTCTGCTCCTCCCCCCAGTCTGCTCCCCCCAGTCTGCTCCTCCCCAGTCTGCTCCTCCCCAGTCTGCTCCTCCCCAGTCTGCTCCTCCCCAGTCTGCTCCTCCCCAGTCTGCTCCTCCCCAGTCTGCTCCTCCCCCAGTCTGCTCCCCCCCCAGTCTGCTCCCCCCCCAGTCTGCTCCTCCCCAGTCTGCTCCTCCCCCCAGTCTGCTCCCCCCCCAGTCTGCTCCTCCCCAGTCTGCTCCTCCCCAGTCTGCTCCTCCCCAGTCTGCTCCTCCCCAGTCTGCTCCTCCCCCCAGTCTGCTCCCCCCCCCAGTCTGCTCCTCCCCAGTCTGCTCCTCCCCCCAGTCTGCTCCCCCCAGTCTGCTCCTCCCCAGTCTGCTCCTCCCCAGTCTGCTCCTCCCCAGTCTGCTCCTCCCCAGTCTGCTCCTCCCCCCAGTCTGCTCCCCCCAGTCTGCTCCTCCCCAGTCTGCTCCCCCCCAGTCTGCTCCTCCCCAGTCTGCTCCTCCCCAGTCTGCTCCTCCCCAGTCTGCTCCTCCCCAGTCTGCTCCTCCCCCAGTCTGCTCCCCCTCCAGTCTGCTCCCCCCTCCAGTCTGCTCCCCCCAGTCTGCTCCCCCCAGTCTGCCCCCCCCCCAGTCTGCCCCCCCCCCCAGTCTGCCCCCCCCCCCCCCCCCAGTCTACTCCCCCCCCCAGTCTACTCCCCAGCCTTTGCCCATGCCACTCTCTTGTCTAAAGCCTTATTTTGGCTGATACCCCACTGGCAGTAGCACTGAAGTCTGATTACTAAGCAGTCTTATTCCTAAACCACATAGATATTACATTTAGAGGCTTAATGAAGACTGTGGATTCCCCTGGCAGTGCTCTTGCTTATTCTGATGTGAAACCAACAGAGTCATGTAGGGCTGTGACATACCAGTGAAACCCCCCCCCCATGTCAAAAATGAACTTTATGGTCCTTTTGAAAACCGCTGTATGTAAAATATTGGGTGTGATAGCTTGGGAAATAAATGTGATTCTGGATGCCAACATAATTATGTTTGTTTCCAACATTAGGGCTGTTGTTTCTCTGTCTGTCAGAGGTTAAATGAAGGCCTTGTTCCTCTCTGTCTGTCAGGTTATATGGAGGCCTTGTTCCTCTCTGTCTGTCAGAGGTTATAGGGAGGCCTTGTTCCTCTGTCTGTCAGAGGTTATATGGAGGCCTTGTTCCTCTGTCTGTCAGAGGTTATAGGGAGGCCTTGTTCCTCTCTGTCTGTCAGAGGTTATAGGGAGGCCTTGTTCCTCTGTCTGTCAGAGGTTAAATGGAGGCCTTGTTCCTCTCTGTCTGTCAGGTTATATGGAGGCCTTGTTCCTCTCTGTCTGTCAGAGGTTATAGGGAGGCCTTGTTCCTCTGTCTGTCAGAGGTTATATGGAGGCCTTGTTCCTCTCTGTCTGTCAGGTTATATGGAGGCCTTGTTCCTCTCTGTCTGTCAGAGGTTATAGGGAGGCCTTGTTCCTCTGTCTGTCAGAGGTTATATGGAGGCCTTGTTCCTCTCTGTCTGTCAGGTTATATGGAGGCCTTGTTCCTCTCTGTCTGTCAGAGGTTATATGGAGGCCTTGTTCCTCTCTGTCTGTCAGAAGTTAAATGGAGGCCTTGTTCCTCTCTGTCTGTCAGGTTATATGGAGGCCTTGTTCCTCTCTGTCCACCACTGTGAAATTGATACAGGTGTAATTGCAGGATGGGCTCTCGTTTCTAAAGATCAGACTTCAGATTCTCTGGGGTCAAGACTTCTTCTGTCCTGGATTATCTCATCTCTCTTTTTTTTTTAAATAATTAGCTAACCAATCAGGAAAATTTAGATTTTGGTTAAAGTTTTGCTGTGTTGTTTTTTAAATATTTGTTTTAACTTCCCAGTGAAAGGTTTGTGTTGGCATTGGTATTTTACTGCTGTGCTTGGTATTATTAAGAGACAAATAGACCTATTCTAGTGATTTCTGTTCTTTGGTCATTTGTTCACCTGACCTCCCACTCTAGTTGCTGGGTTTAGTTCAAGCTTGTGCTCAGACAACAGTTAGTAGAAATCACATGTCTGTGTGTAGGGCCTATATCTGGAAGACAGCTCTGTCGTGGGAGGGAGGTTTCCCACATGGCACCCTATCCCCTACATAGTGCACTACTTTAGACCAGGGCTCATAGGGAATAGGGGCCGATTGAGGACGTGGCCATGCCTGTTGACTGGATGTGGTAGAAGTTAGGCCTGATTCAGATGAATGTGGGTTTGTTGGCCTGGATTAATACAGCACTGTTTTGTTATTGTTGTTATCAGCAAATGTAGTTTATCGTTTAGTTTCACAAGAAGTTCCTTCCTGGAATGATTCCTGAGGACAACACGGTACTTAGGATAACAAACTAATACTCTTCTTCTGAAAGTTAATTCACCAACAAAACTAAACTAGAACTATGTTGCCACATGGTTGAAGAATTATAGCATTGTTAGCCTAGAGTTATAGCATTGTTAGCCTATTACTATAGCATTGTTAGCCTTTTACTATAGCATTGTTAGCCTATTACTATAGCATTGTTAGCCTTTTACTATAGCATTGTTAGCCTATTACTATAGCATTCTTAGCCTTTTACTATAGCATTCTTAGCCTTTTACTATAGCATTGTTAGCCTTTTACTATAGCATTGTTAGCCTATTACTATAGCATTCTTAGCCTATTACTATAGCATTGCTAGCCTATTACTATAGCATTCTTAGCCTATTACTATAGCATTCTTAGCCTATTACTATAGCATTGTTAGCCTATTACTATAGCATTGTTAGCCTTTTACTATAACATTCTTAGCCTTTTATGTGTGCATGCCAACCTGTAGATTAATTCAGTATCCCCAGATTTGAAATGGTTGGTTAACGTTCTGTCTCGTTGTCTCTTTCCCCAGGTGTTCTTCAGTGAGAGGTAGAGCTGCTTTGTTAGCCTGTCTGTCTCAGTCCAATCAGAGTTCCCAGACCACCTCTCCACCAGGTGTATCAGACTGCTGGGAATGACTGCGCATTCACAACCTCACCAGGAGTGGGCGCTAGAGGACGACGCCCACATCAACCACACAGCCAGGAGCATCTTCCTACCTTTAGCTAGGACAGTCTACTTCCTTGTGTGAGCCTGTGAGTCCAGTCCTGGGTTGAGATGCCGCTTTGTTGCTGGTGATTGGAAAAGAGAGGGTGAGATTCCCAAATCCAGACCACCAGGAGTGGAGAGACCGTGAAGACGGCTGCCCGATCTGGATCAGTTCACCAGATCTTTACTCTCACTATTGCTGGCTTAATTAGTAGTTATCAGCTCAACCGTTGAGTTCCACAGGCTAAATGTAGATGATATGCAGACACACTTTCAGGACTTCCCCTTGCTCAGTGTGAGGTGCTCTGTTCCCCTCCACGCCCCCTGCTGGTCTGGTGGATGTTTTGGCGGCTCTGAGGACTGCATGGCAGTGGAGTGATCGTGGAGAGACCAGGGTACCACAAACTTATGGACTTTGACAAGAGAGGAGGAGGAGGAGGAGGAAAGGGGGAGGCAGAGGAAGGGAAGAGGATGTCAAAGTCTGGAGGGAGCCGGTCGGGGCATGGCAGTCGCAGCTCGGGGAGCAACTCTGGGGTGCTCATGGTGGGGCCTAACTTCCGGGTTGGGAAGAAGATCGGCTGTGGGAACTTTGGAGAGCTTCGCCTTGGGAAGAACCTGTACACTAATGAATATGTGGCCATCAAACTGGTGAGACTAACACGAACAGACACACAGACACACGCCAGGGTTTCGATTAGGACCATGTGACGTCGGACATTTGACCGGCAGCATTTTAATTTCCCGGACATTTCATACATTTCCTGGACAGAGGTTAAATGGAGGCCTTGTTCCTCTCTGTCAGAGGTTAAATGGAGTTATGCATGACTGTGTAACCTGCTTTAGGGTGTCTACCCGTGGTGCTCAGAACGACAGAAATCACCTTTTAGATTATGCTAACAGAACATGCAAGTTCTGTTGGCAATGACGTGTGTCCTTACCGCACACTTTGCCCATGTTAGAATAAATGTCCACGTGTACTTTTACTCAGCCAACAAGACGAGTAACAAACAGTAAAATCCTGTGTATCTATATGTTCATACCGTCCTTCTCTCACTCCGGGATTTAAGCTATTACAGTTTCGTACAGAAGTGGGCACCAAAATAAAAAAAGAAAAGCCATTTGGGTAATAAAATTAAACAAGTAATAGTGAATTTGTTAGAAATATGCTAACTAATGCTAATTGCAAACGAAATTGGGAAGATCAGTGACCAGAGAGAGAACTGCTGGAGCGCGTGCTACGGGTGGATGCTGCTATGGTGACCAGTGAGCTGAGATAAGTCGGGGCTTTACCTAGCAAAGACTGGTAGATGACCACGGAGCCAGTGGGTTTGGAGACAAATATGTAGCAAGGGCCAGCCAACGAGAGCGTACAGGTCACAGTGGTGGGTAGTATATGGGGCTTTGGTGACAAAACGGATGGCACTGTGATAGACTGCATCCAATTTGCTGAGTAGAGTGTTGGAGGCTATTTTGTAAAGTCAAAGTCAAGAATCGGTAGGATAGTCAGTTTTACGAGGGTATATTTGGCAGCATGAGTGAAGGAGGCTTTGTTGCGAAATAGGAAACCTATTCTAGATTTAATTTTGGATTGGAGATGCTTAATGTGAGTCTGGAAGGAGAGTTTACCGTCTAACCAGACACCTAGGTATTTGTAGTTGTCCACATATTCTAGATCAGAACCGTCCAGAATAGTGACGGGCGAACGGGTGCGTGCAGCGAGCGATTGGTTGAAGAGCATTTAGTTTTACTTGCGTTTAAGAGCAGTTGGCGGCCACGGAAGGAGAGTTGTAATCGCATTGAAGCTTGTCTGGAGGTTAGTTAACACACTGTCCAAAGAAGGGCCAGAAGAATACAGAATGGTGTCGTCTACGTAGAGGTGGATCAGAGAATCACCAGCAACAAGAGCGACATCATTGATGTATACAGAGAAGAGAGTCGGCCTGAGAATTGAACCCTGTGGCACCCCCATAGAGACTGCCAGAGGTCCGGACAACAGGCCCTCCGATTTGACACACTGAGCTCTATCAGAGAAGTAGTTGGTGAACCAGGCGAGGCAGTCATTTGAGAAACCAAGGATGTCGAGTCTGCCGATAAGAACGTGGTCATTGACAGAGTTGAAAGCCTTGGCCAGGTCGATGAATACGGCTGCACAGTAATGTCTCTTATCGATGGCGGTTATGATATCGTTTAGGACCTTGAGCGTGGCTGAGGTGAACCCGTGACCAGCTCTGAAACCAGATTGAATAGTGGAGAAGGTACGGTGGGATTCGATGGTCGGTGACCTGTTTGTTAACTTGGCTTTCGAAGACCTTAGAAAGGCAGGGTAGAATAGATATAGGTCTGTAGCAGTTTGGGTCTAGAGTGTCTCTCCCTTTGAAGAGGGAGATGACTGCGGCAGCGTTACAGTCTTTAGGGATCTCACACAATACGAGAGGTTGGAACAGACTGGTAACAGGGGTTGCAAAAATTGCGGCAGATAGTTTTAGAAAGAGAGGGTCCAGATTGTCTCACCTAGCTGATTTGTAGGGGTCCAGATTTTGCTCTTTCAGAACATCAGCTATCTGGATTTGGGTGAAGGAGAAGTGGGGAGGCTTGGGCAAGTTGCTGTGGGGGGTGCAGGGCTGTTGATCGGGGTAGCCAGGTGGAAAGCATGGCGAGCTGTAGAAAAAAATGCTTATTGAAATTCTCGATTATCGTAGATTTATCGGTGGTGACAGTGTTTCCTAGCCTCAGTGCAGTGGCAGGTGCTCTTATTCTCCATGGACTTTACAGTATCCCAGAACTTTTTGGAGTTTGCTACAGCATGCACATTTCTGTTTGAGAAAGAGAAAGCTAGCCTTTGCTTTCCTAAATTCCCTGAAAAGTGGCATATCACGGGGGATATTGGATGATAATGCAGTACGCCACAGGATGTTTTTGTGCTGGTCGATGGCAGTCCGGTCTGGAGAGAACCAAGGGCTATATCTGTTCCTGGTTCTCCATTTTTTGAATGGGGCATGCTTATTTAAGATGGTGAGGAAAGACCTTTTTTGTTGAATTTTACCCCCTTTTTGTCCCCAATTTCGTGGTATCCAATTGTTGTAGTAGCTACTATCTTGTCTCATCACTACAACTCCCGTACAGGCTCGGGAGAGACGAAGGTCGAGAGCCTCCCGGTCGCGGCCGGCTGCGACAGCAACCCAGACTCTCTGGTGGCACAGCTTGCGCTGCGATGCTACTGCGCCACCCGGGAGGTCCAACAAATACTTTTAACATCCAACTAAGTCACAGCAAAATATTTTGTATGATCTGTTATACACTATTTTAGGCCCAGAACTTTGTCTTTCCTGGATATAGCCACTATACTGTGATCACTGCATCCAATGGGTGTGGAAACAGCTTTAGAACAAAGTTCTACAGTATTAGTAAAAATGTGATCAATACATGTGGATGATATTGTTCCTGTAGTGTTTGTAAACACCCTGGTAGGTTGATTAATAACCTGAACCAGATTTGAATGGGGAAGGTGCTTCAATTATCAGTTAGCTGTGAATACCTGTTTCTAATCGTGGCCCATAAAACAATTGTTAACATTAGAATTGTTGCACAATGATTGGGCTTCTAAAACAATGCAAATGTTTCCACTGATGTTAAACAAAATGTCTATTTACATCAATGAATAGGCTAAAATGCATTTTGCAATGATTATTATTATTTTTTCCTGCCTTCTCCTGGCTGGTGCCAGTTTTATTTATCGGTTTATTAATTTTGACGGCCAAAAGCCATTATCGACTAACACACACGTGTTCCCATTCAAAATCCTGTTTCCCTGAAGCCTGAAATAGCATTGAAAAAGATCCTGACTTTTCAAAATGTTTGTTTTCCTGACTTGTCGGGACATTCTGGCGTCTTGTCGGGACATTCTGGCGTCTTGTCGGGACATTCTGGCGTCTTGTCGGGACATTCTGGCGTCTTGTCGGGACATTCTGGCGTCTTGTCGGGACATTCTGGCGTCTTGTCGGGACATTCTGGTGTCTTGTCGGGACATTCTGGTGTCTTGTCGGGACATTCTGGCGTCTTGTCGGGACATTCTGGCGTCTTGTCGGGACATTCTGGCGTCTTGTCGGGACATTCTGGCGTCTTGTCGGGACATTCTGGCGTCTTGTCGGGACATTCTGGCGTCTTGTCGGGACATTCTGGCGTCTTGTCGGGACATTCTGGCGTCTTGTCGGGACATTCTGGCGTCTTGTCGGGACATTCTGGCGTCTTGTCGGGACATTCTGGCGTCTTGTCGGGACATTCTGGTCCTGATAATGTAGGAATGTGTGTATATACAGTGCCTTGCGAAAGTATTCGGCCCCCTTGAACTTTGCGACCTTTTGCCACATTTCAGGCTTCAAACATAAAGATATAAAACTGTATTTTTTTGTGAAGAATCAACAACAAGTGGGACACAATCATGAAGTGGAACGACATTTATTGGATATTTCAAACTTTTTTAACAAATCAAAAACTGAAAAATTGGGCGTGCAAAATTATTCAGTCCCTTTACTTTCAGTGCAGCAAACTCTCTCCAGAAGTTCAGCGAGGATCTCTGAATGATCCAATGTTGACCTAAATGACTAATGATGATAAATACAATCCACCTGTGTGTAATCAAGTCTCCGTATAAATGCACCTGCACTGTGATAGTCTCAGAGGTCCGTTAAAAGCGCAGAGAGCATCATGAAGAACAAGGAACACACCAGGCAGGTCCGAGATACTGTTGTGAAGAAGTTTAAAGCACTGTATATACACACACACACACACACACACACACACACACACACACACACACGGTTTTATTACTTAGTGAATAATGAGGTTGGAACCTTTGCGATTGCACGTCAGAACATATTCTTCCCCTCCATTAAATCTTACCAGTTACATTTTAAAAGTGGTACACAGGTCCTACCTTAGACTGTGATTCAACTTTTTGTTTCACTGGTAATGCTTCCCAGATGACTAATGCTCTGGTTCATATTCCAGCAGCCTGTACTGACTGACCGATGTCATTAGATTAATCATCTAATCTGCCATTATGTCATCTAGCTCTAATAATCCCTACTTGTTATTATATAACGCTTCCTTCAGTATGGCCCCGGAGCGTGTCTGCCCCAGAGCTTCCTTCAGTATGGCCCCAGAGCTTCCTTCAGTATGGCCCCGGAGCGTGTCTGCCCCAGAGCTTCCTTCAGTATGGCCCCAGAGCTTCCTTCAGTATGGCCCCAGAGCTTCCTTCAGTATGGCCCCAGAGCTTCCTTCAGTATGGCCCCAGAGCTTCCTTCAGTATGGCCCCAGAGCTTCCTTCAGTATGGCCCCAGAGCTTCCTTCAGTATGGCCCCAGAGCTTCCTTCAGTATGGCCCCAGAGCTTCCTTCAGTATGGCCCCGGAGTGTGTGCCTCAAATATCACCCTGCTCCTTAAATAATGCACCATTATTCTGCCCGTGGGCCAGGTCAGACGGGGTCGCCCGTGGGCCAGGTCAGACGGGGTCGCCTCGTAGAGTTGTGTCGTCTTTCATTGTTCATGTCGTCAAGCTGCATGACATTTTCTAGTTAAACTCTACCTCGTAAGTCACTACATGTATCTGGAAACCAACAATGATAAATATTGTTAGTTTAAATGAAGTATGGACAGGGCCTGTCAGCTATTGGTCCAGGGCAGGTGATGACAATCTGACCTACTGCACCTAGCCTATATTGCGAATGAGGTACACAGTGATTGAAATTGATTTTGTTCATAAATGAATAATGAAATAAAGAAATGATTAATCGGAAAACCGTTTGAGGGACTGTTTTTAGGAATAGTTCTGACTCATCTCTAGCGCTCTCTGTTCTCTCTCTCATGAGTGTGATCTGAGGGTTGGATTTACCTCAAACAGATTATAGTTATATAATTCATTATGAAAAAGAACATGCATGCATTACAGCTTCCAGTGCCTTAATACCCATTACTTAACATGGGTTTGTGAATGAGAGAGTGGGGGCAGGGTGGGTCGGGGCCAGGGAGGGTCAAGGGGTCGGGGCCAGGGGGGAGGGTCAAGGGGCACATATGGCTGGTTGAATCCTAATGCAGGGGTTTTATACCGCTGACACTCAAATGCCAGAGCGTTGGGAGGATAGCTGACTCATCACCCTATGAGGTCCGGAGTACAGCTGGTTTTCTGTTCGACCTGATTATAAAAAATGTTTTCTCACACGACAGATAAGTGCAGTGAAGTGTGTTGTTTCACAGGGTCAGCTGTAGTATGGAACCCCTGGAGCAAATTAGGGTTCAGTGCCTTGCTCAAGGGCGCACAGGCAGATCTTTCACCTTGTCTGCTGGGGTATTCAGGTTGATCTGTTGTACGAGACAGGACCTGGCAGAGACAGGAGGGGGGTTGATTTGTTGTACGATACAGGACCTGGGAGAGGCAGGAGGGGGGTTGATCTGTTGTACGAGACAGGACCTGGGAGAGGGGGGGTTGATCTGTTGTACGAGACAGGACCTGGGAGAGGGGGGGTTGATCTGTTGTACGAGACAGGACCTGGGAGAGGCAGGAGGGGGGTTGATCTGTTGTACGAGACAGGACCTGGGAGAGGCAGGAGGGGGTTGATCTGTTGTACGAGACAGGACCTGGGAGAGGCAGGAGGGGGTTGATCGGTTGTACGAGACAGGAGCTGGCAGAGACAGGAGGGGGGTTGATCTGTTGTACGAGACAGGAGCTGGGAGAGACAGGAGGGGGGTTGATCTGTTGTACGATACAGGACCTGGGAGAGGCAGGAGGGGGGTTGATCTGTTGTACGATACAGGAGCTGGGAGAGACAGGTTGATCTGTTGTACAAGACAGGAGCTGGGAGAGGGGGGGTTGATCTGTTGTACGAGACAGGAGCTGGCAGAGACAGGAGGGGGTTGATCTGTTGTACGAGACAGGACCTGGGAGAGGCAGGAGGGGGGTTGATCTGTTGTACGAGACAGGACCTGGGAGAGGCAGGAGGGGGGTTGATCTGTTGTACGAGACAGGAGCTGGGAGAGGCAGGAGGGGGGTTGATCTGTTGTACGAGACAGGAGCTGGGAGAGGCAGGAGGGGGGTTGATCTGTTGTACGAGACAGGACCTGGGAGAGACAGGTTGATCTGTTGTACAAGACAGGAGCTGGGAGAGGGGGGGTTGATCTGTTGTACGAGACAGGAGCTGGCAGAGACAGGAGGGGGTTGATCTGTTGTACGAGACAGGAGCTGGGAGAGGCAGGAGGGGGGTTGATCTGTTGTACGAGACAGGACCTGGGAGAGGCAGGAGGGGGTTGATCTGTTGTACGAGACAGGAGCTGGGAGAGGCAGGAGGGGGGTTGATCTGTTGTACGAGACAGGAGCTGGGAGAGGCAGGAGGGGGGTTGATCTGTTGTACGAGACAGGACCTGGGAGAGGCAGGAGGGGGGTTGACCTGTTGTACGAGACAGGACCTGGGAGAGACAGGAGGGGGGTTGACCTGTTGTACGAGACAGGACCTGGGAGAGGCAGGATGGGGGTTGATCTGTTGTACGAGACAGGACCTGGGAGAGACAGGAGGGGGGTTGACCTGTTGTCCCAGGTCTAAATCAGTCCCAGATTAGAGGGGAAGAGTGACAACACTGGAACTGACTAAGAGGTCAAGAGTGGAGTTTGAGGGACTTGTAGGATATAAAAGATTTTGTCTAACTTGACATTTGCACTAATTTAGGTTATTTTCATACTCATTTTCTTTAGGCTTTATTTGTTTAGTAACTTGTTCAGGTTTACCGTTGGCAAAAGTGTTTATAGTTTTGCTTTAAACAATCAGTGTATATTGTGGTTTTTGTTTGTTTTAGATCAAATCAAATTTATTTATATAGCCCTTCGTACATCAGCTGATATCTCAAAGTGCTGTACAGAAACCCAGCCTAAAACCCCAAACAGCAAGCAATGCAGGTGTAGATGCACGGTGGTTAGGATAAACTCCCTAGAAAGGCCAAAACCTAGGAAGAAACCTAGAGAGGAACCAGGCTATGTGGGGTGGCCAGTCCTCTTCTGGCTGTGCCGGGTAGAGATTATAACAGAACATGGCCAAGATGTTCAAATGTTCATAAATGACCAGCATGGTCGAATAATAATAAGGCAGAACAGTTGAAACTGGAGCAGCAGCACGGCCAGGTGGACTGTGGACAGCAAGGAGTCATCATGTCAGGTAGTCCTGGGGCATGGTCCTAGGGCTCAGGTCCTCCGAGAGAGAGAAGGAGAGAATTAGAGAACGCACACTTAGATTCACACAGGACACCGAATTGGACAGGAGAAGTACTCCAGATATAACAAACTGACCCTAGCCCCCCGACACATAAACTACTGCAGAATAAATACTGGAGGCTGAGACAGGAGGGGTCAGGAGACACTGTGGCCCCACCCGAGGACACCCCCGGACAGGGCCAAACAGGAAGGATATAACCCCACCCACTTTGCCAAAGCACAGTCCCCACACCACTAGAGGGATATCTTCAACCATCCTGAGACAAGGCAGAGTATAGCCCGCAAAGATCTCCGCCATGGCACAACCCAAGGGGGGGTGCCAACCCAGACAGGATGACCACATCAGTGAATCAACCCACTCAGGTGACGCACCCCCTCCAGGGACGGCATGAGAGAGCCCCAGTAAGCCAGTGACTCAGCCCCTGTAATAGGGTTAGAGGCAGAGAATCCCAGTGGAAAGAGGGGAACCGGCCAGGCAGAGACAGCAAGGGCGGTTCGTTGCTCCAGAGCCTTTCCGTTCACCTTCACACTCCTGGGCCAGACGACACTCAATCATATGACCCACTGAAGAGATGAGTCTTCAGTAAAGACTTAAAGGTTGAGACCGAGTCTGCGTCTCTCACATGGGTAGGCAGACCGTTCCATAAAAATGGAGCTCTATAGGAGAAAGCCCTGCCTCCAGCTGTTTGCTTAGAAATTCTAGGGACAATTAGGAGGCCTGTGTCTTGTGACCGTAGCGTACGTGTAGGTATGTACGGCAGGACCAAATCAGAGAGATAGGTAGGAGCAAGCCCATGTAATGCTTTGTAGGTTAGCAGTAAAACCTTGAAATCAGCCCTTGTTTTAACAGGAAGCCAGTGTAGAGAGGCTAGCACTGGAGTAATATGATCAAATGTTTTGGTTTTAGTCAGGATTCTAGCAGCCGTATTTAGCACTAACTGAAGTTTATTTGGTGCTTTATCCGGGTAGCCGGAAAGTAGAGCATTGCAGTAGTCTAACCTAGAAGTGACAAAAGCATGGATTCATTTTTCTGCATCATTTTTGGACAGAAAGTTTCTGATGTACTGATGTTCTAGATGTACTAGGTTGATCATTGCACTTTAATGAGGCGCACTGCATGGTCACGGCGGGAGGAGAAAAGCAGCTCATTAACTTCCAAGCGGTCAAAACCTTCTTGACTTTGAGGTGTAAAGGTGTGAAATCCACAGTTGTGCTATATATATTCATTGTTTATGTCATAGCTAATTTGTAAACTATTAACATTGATACATTATGAGCTCAAACAATCTGCGAACAAAATGTAAAGTTCATCTTGATGCATAAGTGTGTGATGGTGATTTCAGAACCAAAGTGGCTCAGATCGCATACATAGGAGACACGCACACAGACACCGAGAGAGAGGCTCAGACAGCTCCAGCTTAGAGGTCCAGCTAGATGGCTAGAATTTTCTTTCTGGCAACAAAAATGGATAATTGCCATGTTTTTTTCAAGCCATTACTGAGTAATGTAACAAATCAAACATTAAACCTCGTGAGCTATTCATTTAGACCCAGCATTTGGTTAAAACAGGCGTTTGTTTGCTGAAATGTGTGTTGTTGCCCGCCTATTTAAAGGGACATTCTGCTGTTTGAGACTGTGTTTAATTGACGTTTTACGGTATGCTAAACCAAACCTTTGTGACCACCCTGATACTACTACATGTACGTAGACCTAAAGATGCTCTCTGCTAGCTGTACGTAGACCTAAAGATGCTCTCTGCTAGCTGTACGTAGACCTAAAGATGCTCCCTGTCTCCTCTCTGCTAGCTGTATGTAGACCTAAAGATGCTCTCTGCTAGCTGTATGTTGACCTAAAGATGCTCTCTGCTAGCTGTACGTAGACCTAAAGATGCTCTCTGCTAGCTGTATGTAGACCTAAAGATGCTCTCTGTTAGCTGTATGTAGAACTAAAGATGCTCCCTGCCGACTCTGCTAGCTGTATGTAGACCTAATGATGCTCTCTGCTAGCTGTACGTAGACCTAAAGATGCTCTTTGTTAGCTGTACGTAGACCTAAAGATGCTCTCTGCTAGCTGTACGTAGACCTAAAGATGCTCCCTGTCGACTCTGCTAGTTGTATGTAGACCTAAAGATGCTCTCTGCTAGCTGTATGTAGACCTAAAGATGCTCTCTGCTAGCTGTATGTAGACCTAAAGATGCTCCCTGCTAGCTGTATGTAGACCTAAAGATGCTCTCTGCTAGCTGTATGTAGACCTAAAGATGCTCTCTGCTAGCTGTACGTAGACCTAAAGATGCTCTCTGCTAGCTGTACGTAGACCTAAAGATGCTCTCTGTCTCCTCTCTGCTAGCTGTACGTAGACCTAAAGATGCTCTCTGTCTCCTCTCTGCTAGCTGTACGTAGACCTAAAGATGCTCTCTGCTAGCTGTACGTAGACCTAAATATGCTCTCTGTTAGCTGTACGTAGACCCAAAGATGCTCCCTGTCTCCTCTCTGCTAGCTGTACGTAGACCTAAAGATGCTCCCTGCCTCCTCTCTGCTAGCTGTATGTAGACCTAAAGATGCTCTCTGCTAGCTGTATGTAGACCTAAAGATGCTCCCTGCCGACTCTGCTAGCTGTACGTAGACCTAAAGATGCTCTCTGTCTCCTCTCTGCTAGCTGTATGTAGACCTAAAGATGCTCTCTGCTAGCTGTACGTAGACCTAAAGATGCTCTCTGCTAGCTGTATGTCGACCTAAAGATGCTCTCTGCTAGCTGTACGTAGACCTAAAGATGCTCTCTGCTAGCTGTATGTAGACCTAAAGATGCTCTCTGCTAGCTGTACGTAGACCTAAAGATGCTCTCTGCTAGCTGTATGTAGACCTAAAGATGTTCTCTGCTAGCTGTATGAAGACCTAAAGATGCTCTCTGTTAGCTGTACGTAGACCTAAAGATGCTCTCTGTTAGCTGTACGTAGACCTAAAGATGCTCCCTGCCTCCTCTGCTAGCTGTACGTAGACCTAAAGATGCTCTCTGCTAGCTGTACGTAGACCTAAAGATGCTCTCTGCTAGCTGTATGTAGACCTAAAGATGCTCTCTGCTAGCTGTATGTAGACCTAAAGATGCTCCCTGTCGACTCTGTTAGCTGTACGTAGACCTAAAGATGCTCCCTGCTAGCTGTACGTAGACCTAAAGATGCTCTCTGCTAGCTGTATGTAGACCTAAAGATGCTCTCTGCTAGCTGTACGTAGACCTTGATGCTCCCTGTCTCCTCTCTGTTAGCTGTATGTAGACCTAAAGATGCTCTCTGCTAGCTGTACGTAGACCTAAAGATGCTCCCTGCCTCCTCTCTGCTAGCTGTACGTAGACCTAAAGATGCTCTCTGCTAGCTGTACGTAGACCTAAAGATGCTCTCTGCTAGCTGTACGTAGACCTTGATGCTCCCTGTCTCCTCTCTGTTAGCTGTATGTAGACCTAAAGATGCTCTCTGCTAGCTGTACGTAGACCTAAAGATGCTCCCTGTCGACTCTGTTAGCTGTACGTAGACCTAAAGATGCTCTCTGCTAGCTGTACGTAGACCTAAAGATGCTCTCTGCTAGCTGTATGTAGACCTAAAGATGCTCTCTGCTAGCTGTACGTAGACCTAAAGATGCTCCCTGTCTACTCTCTGCTAGCTGTATGTAGACCTAAAGATGCTCTCTGCTAGCTGTATGTAGACCTAAAGATGCTCTCTGCTAGCTGTACGTAGACCTAAAGATGCTCCTGTCTACTCTCTGCTAGCTGTATGTAGACCTAAAGATGCTCTCTGCTAGCTGTATGTAGACCTAAAGATGCTCTCTGCTAGCTGTACGTAGACCTAAAGATGCTCCCTGTCTACTCTCTGCTAGCTGTATGTAGACCTAAAGATGCTCTCTGCTAGCTGTATGTAGACCTAAAGATGCTCTCTGCTAGCTGTACGTAGACCTAAAGATGCTCTCTGCTAGCTGTATGTAGACCTAAAGATGCTCTCTGTTAGCTGTACGTAGACCTAAAGATGCTCCCTGCTAGCTGTACGTAGACCTAAAGATGCTCTCTGCTAGCTGTATGTAGACCTAAAGATGCTCTCTGCTAGCTGTACGTAGACCTAAAGATGCTCTCTGCTAGCTGTACGTAGACCTAAAGATGCTCCCTGCCGACTCTGCTAGCTGTTCAGAACATCCTGTGGGGTTAAACTTATCCTCTAAACACTCGTTGTTTTTCTAATTTCCAGGAGCCCATCAAGTCCCGGGCCCCACAGCTCCACCTGGAGTACAGGTTCTATAAACAGCTGGGGAGTTCAGGTCAGTGAATTATGACAATAGAAGGTTGTAAGTATATGGTATTGAATCCTAGTATGCGTCTGAAATGACACACTATTCCCTATATAGTGCACTACTACAGACCAGAGCCCTATTCCCTATATAGTGCACTACTATAGACCAGAGCCCTATTCCCTATATAGTGCACTACTATAGACCAGAGCCCTATTCCCTATATAGTGTACTACTATAGACTAGAGCCCTATTCCCTATATAGTGCACTACTGCAGACCAGAGCCCTATTCCCTATATAGTGGTACTACTATAGACTAGAGCCCTATTCCCTATATAGTGCACTACTACAGACCAGAGCCCTATTCCCTATATAGTGCACTACTACAGACCAGAGCCCTATTCCCTATGTAGTGGTACTACTATAGACTAGAGCCCTATTCCCTATATAGTGGTACTACTATAGACCAGAGCCCTATTCCTTATGTAGTGCACTACTATAGACCAGAGCCCTATTCTCTATATAGTGCACTACTTTAGACTAGAGCCCTATTCTCTATATAGTGCACTACTTTAGACCAGAGCCCTATTCCTTATGTAGTGCACTACTTTAGACCAGAGCCCTATTCTCTATATAGTGCACTACTTTAGACTAGAGCCCTATTCTCTATATAGTGCACTACTTTAGACCAGAGCCCTATTCCTTATGTAGTGCACTACTTTAGACCAGAGCCCTATTCTCTATATAGTGCACTACTTTAGACCAGAGCCCTATTCCTTATGTAGTGCACAACTTTAGACCAGAGCCCTACTCCTTATGTAGTGCACTACTTTAGACCAGAGCCCTATTCCTTATGTAGTGCACTACTTTAGACCAGAGCCCTATTCTCTATATAGTGCACTACTTTAGACCAGAGCCCTATTCCTTATGTAGTGCACTACTTTAGACCAGAGCCCTACTCCTTATGTAGTGCACTACTTTAGGCCAGAGCCTTATTGGGTCAATCAATAGATGGTCTTGTTGTGTTCCTCTGGTTGACATCTGTGGCCATGACAGATGGAAGTTTTTTTAAATGTATTTTTATTTCACCTTTATTTAACCAAGTTCTCATTTACAACTGCGACCCAGACCAAGATAAAGCAAAGCAGTGCGACACAAATAACAGAGTTACACATGGGATAAACAAACGTAAAGTCAATAACACAATAGAAAAGTCTATATACAGCGTGTGCAAATGAGGTGAGATTAGGGAGGTAAGGCAATTAATAGTGGCAAAATAATTACAAATTAGTATTAATACTGGATTAATAGATGCGGATGATGATGTGCAAGTAGAGATACTTGGGTGCAAAAGAGCAAGAGGGTAAATAACAATATTGGAATGAGGTAGTTGGGTGGGCTATTTACAGATGGGCTATGTACAGGTACAGTGATCAGTAAGCTGCTCTGACAGCTGATGCTGAAAGTTAGTGAGGGAGATATGAGTCTCCAGCTTCAGAGATTTTTGCAATTTGTTGGCAGCGCAGAGAACTGGAGAACTGGAAGGAAAGGCGGCCAAAGGAGGTGTTGGCTTTGGGGGTAACCAGTGAAATATACCCGCTTGAGCATGTGCTACGGGTGGGTGTTGCTATGGTGACCAGTGAGTTGAGATAAGGCGGGGCTTACCTAGCAAAGACTTGTAGATGACCTGGAGCCAGTGAGTTTGGCGACGAGTATGAAGCGAGGACCAGCCAACGAGAGCATACAGGTCACAGTGGTGGGTAGTATATGGGGCTTTGGTGACAAAACAGATGGCACTGTGATAGACTGCATCCAATTTGCTGAGTAAAGTGTTGGAGGCTATTTTGTAAATGACATCGGCGAGGATTGGTAGGATGGTCAGTTTTACGAGGGTATGTTTGGCAGCATGAGTGAAGGATGCTTTGTTGCGAAATAGAAAGCAGATTCTAGATTTAATTGTGGATTGGAGATTAATGCTTAATGCTTAATGTGAGTCTGAAAGGAGAGTTTACAGTCTAACCAGACACCTTGGTAATTAGTTGTCCACATATTCTAGGTCAGAACTGTCCAGAGTTGTGATGCTCGTCGGGCGGGCGGATGCGGGCAGCGATCGGTTGAAAAGCATGCATTTAGTTTTACTAGCATATAAAAGCAGGAAGGAGTGTTGAATGGCATTGAAGCTCGTCTGGAGGTTTGTTAACACAGTGTCCAAAGGGCCAGATGTATACAGAATGGTGTCGTCTGCGTAGAGGTGGATCAGAGAATCACCAGCAGTGACATCATATAGACTGCATTTCTATCATCATAATGAACCAGGCTGGCTGGATCAGCCCAGGAACACCAGCCCTTTAGTCCTGTATTGTAAAGGGAATAGGTGTCTGACTGACTGTTGGAGCTGCAGTCTAAAGGTGGACTGACTGTTAGAGCTGCAGTCTAAAGGTGGACTGACTGACTGTTAGAGCTGCAGTCTAAAGGTGGACTGACTGACTGTTAGAGCTGCAGTCTAAAGGTGGTCTGACTGACTGTTAGAGCTGCAGTCTAAAGGTGGACTGACTGTTAGAGCTGCAGTCTAAAGGTGGACTGACTGACTGTTAGAGCTGCAGTCTAAAGGTGGACTGACTGACTGTTAGAGCTGCAGTCTAAAGGTGGACTGACTGTTAGAGCTGCAGTCTAAAGGTGGACTGACTGTTAGAGCTGCAGTCTAAAGGTGGACTGACTGACTGTTAGAGCTGCAGTCTAAAGGTGGTCTGACTGACTGTTAGAGCTGCAGTCTAAAGGTGGACTGACTGACTGTTAGAGCTGCAGTCTAAAGGTGGACTGACTGACTGTTAGAGCTGCAGTCTAAAGGTGGTCTGACTGACTGTCAGAGCTGCAGTCTAAAGGTGGACTGACCGACTGTTAGAGCTGCAGTCTAAAGGTGGTCTGACTGACTGTCAGAGCTGCAGTCTAAAGGTGGTCCGACTGACTGTCAGAGCTGCAGTCTAAAGGTGGACTGACTGTTAGAGCTGCAGTCTAAAGGTGGACTGACTGACTGTTAGAGCTGCAGTCTAAAGGTGGTCTGACTGACTGTCAGAGCTGCAGTCTAAAGGTGGACTGACTGACTGTTAGAGCTGCAGTCTAAAGGTGGACTGACTGTTAGAGCTGCAGTCTAAAGGTGGACTGACTGACTGTTAGAGCTGCAGTCTAAAGGTGGACTGACTGACTGTTAGAGCTGCAGTCTAAAGGTGGACTGACTGACTGTTAGAGCTGCAGTCTAAAGGTGGACTGACTGTTAGAGCTGCAGTCTAAAGGTGGACTGACTGTTAGAGCTGCAGTCTAAAGGTGGACTGACTGTTAGAGCTGCAGTCTAAAGGTGGACTGACTGACTGTTAGAGCTGCAGTCTAAAGGTGGTCTGACTGTCAGAGCTGCAGTCTAAAGGTGGACTGACTGACTGTTAGAGCTGCAGTCTAAAGGTGGACTGACTGTTAGAGCTGCAGTCTAAAGGTGGACTGACTGTTAGAGCTGCAGTCTAAAGGTGGACTGACTGTTAGAGCTGCAGTCTAAAGGTGGACTGACTGACTGTTAGAGCTGCAGTCTAAAGGTGGACTGACTGACTGTTAGAGCTGCAGTCTAAAGGTGGACTGACTGTTAGAGCTGCAGTCTAAAGGTGGACTGACTGTTAGAGCTGCAGTCTAAAGGTGGACTGACTGTTAGAGCTGCAGTCTGAAGGTGGTCTGACTGACTGTTAGAGCTGCAGTCTGAAGGTGGACTGACTGACTGACTGTTAGAGCTGCAGTCTAAAGGTGGTCTGACTGACTGACTGTTAGAGCTGCAGTCTAAAGGTGGACTGACTGTTAGAGCTGCAGTCTAAAGGTGGTCTGACTGACTGACTGTTAGAGCTGCAGTCTAAAGGTGGACTGACTGTTAGAGCTGCAGTCTGAAGGTGGACTGACTGTTAGAGCTGCAGTCTAAAGGTGGTCTGACTGTTAGAGCTGCAGTCTGAAGGTGATCTGACTGTCAGAGCTGCAGTCTGAAGGTGGACTGACTGTTAGAGCTGCAGTCTAAAGGTGGACTGACTGTTAGAGCTGCAGTCTAAAGGTGGACTGACTGTTAGAGCTGCAGTCTAAAGGTGGACTGACTGTTAGAGCTGCAGTCTAAAGGTGGACTGACTGTTAGAGCTGCAGTCTGAAGGTGGTCTGACTGACTGTTAGAGCTGCAGTCTAAAGGTGGTCTGACTGTTAGAGCTGCAGTCTAAAGGTGGACTGACTGTTAGAGCTGCAGTCTAAAGGTGGACTGACTGTTAGAGCTGCAGTCTAAAGGTGGACTGACTGTTAGAGCTGCAGTCTAAAGGTGGACTGACTGTTAGAGCTGCAGTCTGAAGGTGGACTGACTGTTAGAGCTGCAGTCTAAAGGTGGACTGACTGTTAGAGCTGCAGTCTAAAGGTGGACTGACTGTTAGAGCTGCAGTCTAAAGGTGGACTGACTGTTAGAGCTGCAGTCTAAAGGTGGACTGACTGTTAGAGCTGCAGTCTAAAGGTGGACTGACTGTTAGAGCTGCAGTCTAAAGGTGGACTGACTGTTAGAGCTGCAGTCTAAAGGTGGACTGACTGTTAGAGCTGCAGTCTAAAGGTGGACTGACTGTTAGAGCTGCAGTCTAAAGGTGGACTGACTGTTAGAGCTGCAGTCTAAAGGTGGACTGACTGACTGACTGTCAGAGCTGCAGTCTGAAGGTGGACTGACTGACTGACTGTCAGAGCTGCAGTCTGAAGGTGGACTGACTGTTAGAGCTGCAGTCTAAAGGTGGACTGACTGTTAGAGCTGCAGTCTAAAGGTGGACTGACTGTTAGAGCTGCAGTCTAAAGGTGGACTGACTGTTAGAGCTGCAGTCTGAAGGTGGACTGACTGACTGTTAGAGCTGCAGTCTAAAGGTGGTCTGACTGTTAGAGCTGCAGTCTAAAGGTGATCTGACTGTTAGAGCTGCAGTCTAAAGGTGGTCTGACTGACTGACTGTTAGAGCTGCAGTCTAAAGGTGGACTGACTGTTAGAGCTGCAGTCTAAAGGTGGACTGACTGTGAGATCTGCAGTCTAAAGGTGATCTGACTGTTAGAGCTGCAGTCTGAAGGTGGACTGACTGTGAGAGCTGCAGTCTGAAGGTGGACTGACTGTGAGAGCTGCAGTCTAAAGGTGGTCTGACTGTTAGAGCTGCAGTCTGAAGGTGGTCTGACTGTGAGATCTGCAGTCTAAAGGTGGACTGACTGTGAGATCTGCAGTCTGAAGTTGGACTGACTGACTGTTAGAGCTGCAGTCTAAAGGTGGACTGACTGTGAGAGCTGCAGTCTAAAGGTGGACTGACTGTGAGATCTGCAGTCTAAAGGTGGACTGACTGTGAGATCTGCAGTCTAAAGGTGGACTAACTGACTGTTAGAGCTGCAGTCTAAAGGTGGACTGACTGTGAGAGCTGCAGTCTAAAGGTGGACTGACTGTGAGATCTGCAGTCTAAAGGTGGACTGACTGTGAGATCTGCAGTCTAAAGGTGGACTGACTGTGAGATCTGCAGTCTAAAGGTGGACTGACTGACTGTTAGAGCTGCAGTCTAAAGGTGGACTGACTGTTAGAGCTGCAGTCTAAAGGTGGTCTGACTGTGAGAGCTGCAGTCTAAAGGTGGTCTGACTGTTAGAGCTGCAGTCTGAAGGTGGTCTTTCTGATGTATAGCTCCAGGTTATTTTAGTTTCACTGCTACAGTTGTAGATCCTCATTCTTTCCACTGAAACTGTTGGTCCAGTTCTTACCCATTCTGGTGACTAAACAGTGTTTGAAATATGTATTTATGTGTGTGTCCCTTTGCCTTGTTACTGACGTCCTCTCACTGTCAACTGCGTTTATTTTCAGCAAACTTAACATGTGTAAGTATTTTTATGAACATAAGATTCAACCACTGAGACATAAACTGAACAAGTTCCACAGACATGTGACTAACAGAAATGGAATAATGTGTCCCTGAACAAAGGGGGGGTCAAAATCAGAAGTAACAGTCAGTATCTGGTGTGGCCACCAGCTGCATTAAGTACTGCAGTACATCTCCTCCTCATGGACTGCACCAGATTTGCCAGTTCTTGCTGTGAGATGTTACCCCACTCGTCCACCAAGGCACCTGCAAGTTCCAGGACATTTCTGGGGGGAATGGCCCTAGCCTTCACCCTCCGATCCAACAGGTCCCAGACCTGCTCAATGGGATTGAGATCCAGGCTCTTTGCAGGCAATGGCAGAACACTGACATTCCTGTCTTGCAGGAAATCACGCACAGAACGAGCAGTATGGCTGGTGGCATTGTCATGCTGGAGGGTCATGTCAGGATGAGCTTGCAGGAAGGGTACCACATGAGGGAGGAGGATGTCTTCCCTGTAACGCACAGCGTTGAGATTGCCTGCAATGACAACAAGCTCAGTCCGATGATGCTGTGACACACCGCCCCAGACCATGACAGACCCTCCACCTCCAAATCGATCCCGCTCCAGGTTACAGGCCTCGGTGTAACGCTCATTCCTTCGACTATAAATGCGAATCCGACAATCACCCCTGGTGAGACAAAACCGCGACTCGTCAGTGAAGAACACTTTTTGAAAGTCCTGTCTGGTCCAGCGACGATGGGTTTGTGTCCATAGGCAACATTGTTGTCGTTGATGTCTGGTGAGGACCTGCCTTACAACAGGCCTACAAGCCCTCAGTCCAGCATCTCTCAGCCTATTGTGGACAGTTTGAGCACTGATGCAGGGATTGTGCGTTCCTGGTGTAACTCGGGCAGTTGTTGTTGCCATCCTGTACCTGTCCCGCAGGTGTGATGTTCGGATGTACCGGTCCTGTGCAGGTGTTGTTACACGTGGTCTGCCACTGCAAGGACAATCAGCTGTCCGTCCTGTCTCCCTGTAGCGCTGTCTTAGACGTCTCACAGTACGGACATTGCAGTTTATTTCCCTGGCCACATCTGCAGTCCTCATGCCTCCAAGCAGCATGCCTAAGGCACGTTTACTCAGATGAGCAGGGACCCTGGGCATCTTTCTTTTGGTGTTTTTCAGAGTCAGTAGAAAGGCCTCTTTACGCTGACCCTGGTGCAAGAGGGGGTACGCTCCTAAGTTTTCATAACTGTGACCTTAATTGCCTACCGTCTGTAAGCTGTGTCTTAACGACAGTTCATTAATTGTTTATGGTTCATTGACCAAGCATGGGAACTAGTGTTTAAACCCTTTACAATGAAGATCTGTGAAGTTATTTGGATTTTTATGAATTATCTTTGAAAGACAGGGTCCTAAAAAAGATCAGTTACATTTTTTTATTTTAGCTGGTTCTTCACCTGCTGAAGAAATTGTTATTTTGCCCCCAAAATATTTTTTCTTAACAACCTATCTAGTCAAACCCTACCATCTTGTTTTCTTTAAATCAGTTCAGTTTTATTCAACGTCTGTGTCTCTCCATCTCCAGAGGGCGTCCCCCAGGTATTCTACTTTGGGCCCTGTGGGAAGTATAATGCCATGGTTCTGGAGCTGCTGGGACCCAGTCTGGAAGACCTGTTTGATTTGTGTGACAGAACCTTCTCCCTCAAGACCGTCCTCATGATCGCCATTCAGCTGGTAGGAACACTCTCTCACTTCCTCTCTCTCTCACTTCCTTTCTCTCTCTCACTTCCTCTCGCTCGTTCGCAGTATACATTGGTGCGTTATGTTCAGTAGTTCCAAAAACATCCGGTGATTTTGCAGAGAGCCACATTAATTTACAGAAATACATGTTGATGAAAATACAAGTGTTATACATGGAAATATAGATAATCTTCTCCTTAATGCAACCGCTGTGTCAGATTTCAAAAAAGCTTTACGGAAAAAGCAAACCATGCAATAATCTGAGTACGGCGCTCAGAGACCCAACCAGCCAGAAAGATATCCGCCATATTGTGCAGTCAACAGAAGTCAGACATAACATTATAAATATTCACTTACCTTTGATGATCTTCATCAGAATGCACTCTCAGGATTTGTTCGATAATGTCCATCATTTATGTCCAAATAGCTACTTTTGTTAGCACGTTTGGTAAACAAATCAAAACTCACGAAGCGCGTTCACTAGTTGCAGACAATGTCAAAAGTTCCGTTACAGTCCGTGGAAACATGTCAAACGATGTATAGAATCAATCTTTAGGATGTTTTTAACATAAATCTTCAATAATGTTCCCAACCGGAGAATTCCTTTGTCTTCAGAAAAGCAAATGGAATGGGAGCTACCTCTCATGTGAATGCACGTGACCAGCTCATGGCTGCTGGCAGACCTTTGACTCATTTCCCTCTCATTCAGCCCCCCTTCACAGTAGAAGCCTCAAACACGTTTCTAAAGACGGTCGACATCTAGTGGAAGCCTAAGGAAGTGCAAAATGACCAATATCCCACTGTATTTTCAATAGGGGCTGAGTTGAAAATCGACCAACCTCAGATTTCCCACTTCCTGGTTGGATTTTTTTCTCAGGTTTTTGCCTGCCATATGAGTTCTGTTATACTCACAGACAATATTCAAACAGTTTTAGAAACTTAGAGTGTTTTCTATACAACTATACTAATAATATGCATGTGTTAGCAACTGGGACTGAGGAGCAGGCAGTTTACTCTGGGAAACTCAGGGCACCTTATTCATCCAAGCTACTCAATACTGCCCCCAGCTGACTGTATCCTGAGTTAATATAGCACAGTGCCAGGGGATGGTCTGGTTAATATAGCACTGTGCCAGGGGATGGTCTGGTTAATATAGCACTGTGCCAGGGGATGGTCTGGTTAATATAGCACAGTGCCAGGGGATGGTCTGGTTAATATAGCACTGTGCCAGGGGATGGTCTGGTTAATATAGCACAGTGCCAGGGGATGGTCTGGTTAATATAGCACAGTACCAGGGGATGGTCTGGTTAATATAGCACTGTGCCAGGGGATGGTCTGGTTAATATAGCACTGTGCCAGGGGATGGTCTGGTTAATATAGCACTGTGCCAGGGGATGGTCTGGTTAATATAGCACTGTACCAGGGGATGGTCTGGTTAATATAGCACTGTGCCAGGGGATGGTCTGGTTAATATAACACTGTGCCAGGGGATGGTCTGGTTAATATAGCACTGTGCCAGGGGATGGTCTGGTTAATACAGCACTGTGCCAGGGGATGGTCTGGTTAATATAGCACTGTGCCAGGGGATGGTCTGGTTAATATAGCACTGTGCCAGGGGATGGTCTGGTTAATATAGCACTGTGCCAGGGGATGGTCTGGTTAATATAGCACTGTACCAGGGGATGGTCTGGTTAATATAACACTGTGCCAGGGGATGGTCTGGTTAATATAGCACTGTGCCAGGGGATGGTCTGGTTAATATAGCACTGTACCAGGGGATGGTCTGGTTAATATAACACTGTAACAGGGGATGGTCTGGTTAATATAACACTGTACCAGGGGATGGTCTGGTTAATATAACACTGTGCCAGGGGATGGTCTGGTTAATATAACACTGTGCCAGGGGATGGTCTGGTTAATATAACACTGTGCCAGGGGATGGTCTGGTTAATATAGCACTGTGCCAGGGGATGGTCTGGTTAATATAACACTGTACCAGGGGATGGTCTGGTTAATATAGCACTGTGCCAGGGGATGGTCTGGTTAATATAGCACTGTGCCAGGGGATGGTCTGGTTAATATAACACTGTGCCAGGGGATGGTCTGGTTAATATAGCACTGTACCAGGGGATGGTCTGTGTGGAAGGTTAAGTTGCTTCTGTTCTTATTTTCATAACAGTCAGCAAAAAGTGTCAGTTAATTTTCCCATAAGCACTTTCTTTTTGTCCTCTTCGTTCCTCATCATTTTTTTTACATCCAGAGGCTACTGTGTTGTAATGACCTCTGGACTACTGGAGGGGGCTTTGAGTCTCTCCTGCTGTTGTTGGGCCCAAGGACTTTGACATCTCTCACTTCATACCTCCGTGCTAATTGAAGATGTATCTGTTCTAGGAATCCTTAACTTAGCGTTCAGTCCTTTATAAAGTCAAACAAAATCGAAATATAATTCTTCTTCTTTGCTTTAAAAAAGCTTCTCTCTCTCACTACCTCTATCACCCGGTCTGTCTCGTCTTCCTCCTTCCTCTCATCCCTCTCCTGCCTCCCTCCCCCAGATCACGCGGATGGAGTTCGTCCACACCAGGAGTCTGATCTACCGGGACGTGAAGCCAGAGAACTTCCTGGTTGGCCGGCCCGGCAGCAAGCGGCAGCACACCATCCACATCATCGACTTCGGCCTGGCCAAAGAGTACATCGACCCTGAGACCAAGAAACACATCCCTTACAGGGAGCACAAGAGCCTGACGGGCACCGCACGTTACATGAGCATCAATACTCACCTGGGCAGAGGTAAACAGCCTGACATGCACCACACCCTACATGAGCATCAATACTCACCTGGGCAGAGGTAAACAGACTGACGGGCACCACACATTACATGAGCATCAATACTCACCTGGGCAGAGGTAAACAGCCTGACGGGCACCACACATTACATGAGCATCAATACTCACCTGGGCAGAGGTAAACAGCCTGACGGGCACCACACCCTACATGAGCATCAATACTCACCTGGGCAGAGGTAAACAGCCTGACGGGCACCACACATTACATGAGCATCAATACTCACCTGGGCAGAGGTAAACAGCCTGACGGGCACCACACATTACATGAGCATCAATACTCACCTGGGCAGAGGTAAACAGCCTGACGGGCACCACACATTACATGAGCATCAATACTCACCTGGGCAGAGGTAAACAGCCTGACGGGCACCACACCCTACATGAGCATCAATACTCACCTGGGCAGAGGTAAACAGCCTGACGGGCACCACACCCTACATGAGCATCAATACTCACCTGGGCAGAGGTAAACAACCTGACGGGCACCACACCCTACATGAGCATCAATACTCACCTGGGCAGAGGTAAACAACCTGACATGCACCACACATTACATGAGCATCAATACTCACCTGGGCAGAGGTAAACAGCCTGACATGCACCACACATTACATGAGCATCAATACTCACCTGGGCAGAGGTAAACAACCTGACGGGCACCACACCCTACATGAGCATCAATACTCACCTGGGCAGAGGTAAACAGCCTGACATGCACCACACATTACATGAGCATCAATACTCACCTGGGCAGAGGTAAACAACCTGACGGGCACCACACCCTACATGAGCATCAATACTCACCTGGGCAGAGGTAAACAGCCTGACATGCACCACACATTACATGAGCATCAATACTCACCTGGGCAGAGGTAAACAACCTGACGGGCACCACACCCTACATGAGCATCAATACTCACCTGGGCAGAGGTAAACAGCCTGACGGGCACCACACCCTACATGAGCATCAATACTCACCTGGGCAGAGGTAAACAACCTGACGGGCACCACACCCTACATGAGCATCAATACTCACCTGGGCAGAGGTAAACAGCCTGACGGGCACCACACCCTACATGAGCATCAATACTCACCTGGGCAGAGGTAAACAACCTGACGGGCACCACACCCTACATGAGCATCAATACTCACCTGGGCAGAGGTAAACAGACTGACGGGCACCACGCATTACATGAGCATCAATACTCACCTGGGCAGAGGTAAACAGCCTGACGGGCACCACACCCTACATGAGCATCAATACTCACCTGGGCAGAGGTAAACAGCCTGACGGGCACCACACCCTACATGAGCATCAATACTCACCTGGGCAGAGGTAAACAGCCTGACGGGCACCACACCCTACATGAGCATCAATACTCACCTTGACTTTTTCCACATTTTGTTGTGTTATAGCCTGAATTGAAAATTGATTAAATTTAGATTTTTTTTGTCATTTGCCTACACACATTACCACAATGTCAAAGTGGAGGGCCGGCAGGGATGTTTTTGTCCCATCGTGCACTAGCGACTCCTGTGGCGGGCTGACCGCTGACAACGGTCAGGTGTACGGTCTTTCCCTCCGACTCATTAGTGCGGCTGGCTTCCGGATTAAGTAGGCGTTGTGTCAAGAAGCAGTGCGGCTTGGTTGGGTTGTGTTTCAGAGGACGCACGGCTCTCGACCTCCTACATAGCCTAGAGAGACATTTCAGCAGCAGGCTGGCCTACATAGCCTAGAGACATTTCAGCCACAGGCTGGCCTACATAGCCTAGAGAGACATTTCAGCAGCAGGCTGGCCTACATAGCCTAGAGAGACATTTCAGCCACAGGCTGGCCTACATAGCCTAGAGAGACATTTCAGCAGCAGGCTGGCCTACATAGCCTAGAGAGACATTTCAGCAGCAGGCTGGCCTACATAGCCTAGAGACATTTCAGCAGCAGGCTGGCCTACATAGCCTAGAGAGACATTTCAGCAGCAGGCTGGCCTACATAGCCTAGAGACATTTCAGCAGCAGGCTGGCCTACATAGCCTAGAGAGACATTTCAGCAGCAGGCTGGCCTACATAGCCTAGAGAGACATTTCAGCCACAGGCTGGCCTACATAGCCTAGAGAGACATTTCAGCAGCAGGCTGGCCTACATAGCCTAGAGACATTTCAGCAGCAGGCTGGCCTACATAGCCTAGAGAGACATTTCAGCAGCATGCTGGCCTACATAGCCTAGAGACATTTCAGCAGCAGGCTGGCCTACATAGCCTAGAGAGACATTTCAGCAGCAGGCTGGCCTACATAGCCTAGAGACATTTCAGCCACAGGCTGGCCTACATAGCCCAGAGAGACATTTCAGCCACAGGCTGGCCTACATAGCCCAGAGAGACATTTCAGCAGCAGGCTAGCCTAGAGAGACATTTCAGCAGCAGGCAGATGTTATAGTTCATATAATGAAATCAGTATATTTAAATTCATTAGGTCCTAATCTATGGACTTCACATGACTGGGGATACAGATATGCATCTTGTTGGCCACAGATACCTGAAAGAAAATGGGCCTCAGGATCTCGTCACAGTATTTCTGTGCATTCAAATTGCCATCGATTTAAAAAAACAATTGTGTTTGTTGTCCATAGCTTATGCCTGCCAACCTCAACCACGGCGCACTCTGTTCACAATGTTGACATCAGCAAACCGCTCGCCTTGGGTCTGCGGTTGTAAGACTGTTTGGATGTTCTGCCAAATTCTTTAAAAATGAGCTCTGGTGGACATTCCTGCAGTCGGCATGCCACGCACCCTCAACATCTGTGGCGTTGTTGTTGACAACTGGACATAGGGGCCTTTTATTGTCCCCAGCACAAGGTGCACCTGTGTAATGATAATGTTGTTGACAACTGGACATAGGGGCCTTTTATTGTCCCCAGCACAAGGTGCACCTGTGTAATGATAATGCTGTTTATAATCAGCTTCTTGATATGCCACACCTGACAGGTGGATGGATTATCTTGGAATAGAAGCCTTTCCTAATCATGTCCAATCAATCTAATTTACAACAGGGGGACTCCATGTTGTAGAAACATCAAGGGTGATCAATGGAAACAGGACGCACCTGAAGTCTTATAGTAAAGGGTCATAATACTTATGTAAATGTGATATTTCTGTTTTTATTTATACATTTGTAGAATAAGGCTGTAACGGAACAAAATGTGGATAAAGTCAAGGGGTATGAATACTTTTTGAAATGCCCTGTTAGTGGTTTGCTTTTTCTAAAATGTAAGCATTCGCTTGGTAACAGCTGAGAATCCTCCTGGTTATGATTCCTTTGGTGCAGCAAACTGTGACTAGTCGTTTTTGAGTTACTTCTATACATACAGTACCAGTCAAAAGTTTGGACAGACCTACTCATTCAAGGGTTTTTCTTTCTTTTGACTGTTTTCTACATTGTAGAATAATAGTAAAGACATCAAAACTATGAAATAACACGTATGGAATCATGTTGTAACCAAAAAGGATTAAACAAATAAAAATATATTTTATATTCGAGATTCTTCAAAATAGCCACCCTTTGCCTTGATGAAGCTGGTTGAGAGAATGCCAAAAGTGTGCAAAGCTGTCAAGGCAAAGGGTGGCTATTTGAAGAATCTCGAATATAAAATATATTTAGAATTTATTTTTTTGGTTACTACATGATACCATATGTGTTATTTTGATGTCTTCACTATTATTCTACAATATGTAACATTTTCTAAATAATCCCTTGAATGAGTAGGTGTGTCCAAACTTTTGACTGTGTGTGTGTGTGTGTGTGAAACTGTGTTGCAATGGCAGGTAGCCTAGTGTGTTGGACTAGTAACCAGCAGGTAGCCTAGTGGTTAGAGTGTTGGACTAGTAACCAGCAGGTAGCCTAGTGGTTAGAGTGTTGGACTAGTAACCAGCAGGTAGCCTAGTGGTTAGAGTGTTGGACTAGTAACCAGCAGGTAGCCTAGTGGTTAGAGTGTTGGACTAGTAACCAGCAGGTAGCCTCGTGGATAGAGTGTTGGACTAGTAACCAGCAGGTAGCCTAGTGGTTAGAGTGTTGGACTAGTAACCAGCAGGTAGCCTAGTGGTTAGAGCGTTGGGTCAGTAACCAGCAGGTAGCCTAGTGGTTAGAGTGTTGGACTAGTAACCAGCAGGTAGCCTAGTGGTTAGAGTGTTGGACTAGTAACCAGCAGGTAGCCTAGTGGTTAGAGCGTTGGGTCAGTAACCAGCAGGTAGCCTAGTGGTTAGAGTGTTGGACTAGTAACCAGCAGGTAGCCTAGTGGTTAGAGTGTTGGACTAGTAACCAGCAGGTAGCCTAGTGGTTAGAGCGTTGGACTAGTAACCAGCAGGGTAGCCTAGTGGTTAGAGTGTTGGACTAGTAACCAGCAGGTAGCCTAGTGGTTAGAGCGTTGGACTAGTAACCAGCAGGTAGCCTAGTGGTTAGAGTGTTGGACTAGTAACCAGCAGGTAGCCTAGTGGTTAGAGTGTTGGACTAGTAACCAGCAGGTAGCCTAGTGGTTAGAGTGTTGGACTAGTAACCAGCAGGTAGCCTAGTGGTTAGAGCGTTGGGTCAGTAACCAGCAGGTAGCCTAGTGGTTAGAGTGTTGGACTAGTAACCAGCAGGTAGCCTAGTGGTTAGAGTGTTGGACTAGTAACCAGCAGGTAGCCTAGTGGTTAGAGCGTTGGACTAGTAACCAGCAGGGTAGCCTAGTGGTTAGAGCGTTGGACTAGTAACCAGCAGGTAGCCTAGTGGTTAGAGCGTTGGACTAGTAACCAGCAGGTAGCCTAGTGGTTAGAGTGTTGGACTAGTAACCAGCAGGTAGCCTAGTGGTTAGAGTGTTGGACTAGTAACCAGCAGGTAGCCTAGTGGTTAGAGTGTTGGACTAGTAACCAGCAGGTAGCCTAGTGGTTAGAGCGTTGGACTAGTAACCAGCAGGTAGCCTAGTGGTTAGAGTGTTGGACTAGTAACCAGCAGGTAGCCTAGTGGTTAGAGTGTTGGACTAGTCACCGAAAGGTTGCAAGATCGAATCCCCGAGCCGACAAGGTAAAAATCTGTCGTTCTGCCCCTGAACAAGGCAGTTAACCCACTGTTCCTTGGCCGTCACTGAAAATAAGAACTGACTTGCCTAGTAAAATAAAGGTAAAATAAATCAAAAATGGCCTCGTTAGCATTCTCTAATGCAGGACATGAACTTGGTAACATTGCTAACCTACAGATTACACAGTGGGGTTTGAAAACAGCACCCCTTGTGTTCATTGCCGGCATTACTGAATATCCCGCTATGGCCTGGTCTGACAATCTGGATACGGACAAAAATCATCTATACTTCTATAGTTTTAGGAAATTATCTATGGTTAGTATCAGTTCAAGGCGTTGGACTGCATCAAGCCAGGTGTGTGTGTGTGTGTGTGTGTGTGTGTGTGTGTGTGTGTGTGTGTGTGTGTGTGTGTGTGTGTGTGTGTGTGTGTGTGTGTGTGTGCGTGTGTGTGTGTGTGTGTGTGTTTACGTTAAGCCTGAGGACTCTCATGTTTAATCCATTCTGATCCCAAAAAATGTTTTGTAGTTGTTGAAAATTCCCAAACTTTACACTGCGCCTCTGTTGTCCAACTTGAGATATTTTCGGGTTAGTTTCACAGGGCTCGTTGAAAGTCCAGGAGTAGGTTTAACCTGGATCTGAGAAACAAGCTCTTACATATTACATTGTCTTTGCCCATCTTTGAATCAGGGTGATGTGGTTCAACAGTGGGTGTTATCAGGCACTCAGTTTGTTCCTGTGTTTGAAGATGTTTCTGAAGCTGTGTGTGTTTCCTGTCTCTGTAGAACAAAGCAGGAGAGATGACCTGGAAGCTCTAGGTCACATGTTCATGTACTTCCTGCGAGGCAGTCTGCCCTGGCAAGGCCTGAAGGTAGGAACAAACACACCTGTTTTACTAACCTTATTAACACCTAGCCTTATTAACACCTAGCCTTATTAACACCTAGCCTTATTAACACCTAGCCTTATTAACACCTAGCCTCATTAACACCTAACCTTATTAACACCTAGCCTTATTAACACCTAACCTTATTAACACCTAGCCTTATTAACATCTAACCTTATTAACACCTAACCTTATTAACACCTAACCTTAACACCTAACCTTAACACCTAACCTTATTAACACCTAACCTTATTAACACCTAACCTTATTAACACCTAACCTTATTAACACCTAACCTTATTAACACCTAACCTTATTAACACCTAACCTTATTAACACCTAACCTTATTAACACCTAGCCTTATTAACACCTAACCTTAACACCTAACCTTAACACCTAACCTTAACACCTAACCTTAACACCTAGCCTTATTAACACCTAGCCTTATTAACACCTAGCCTTATTAACACCTAGCCTTATTAACACCTAGCCTTATTAACACCTAGCCTTATTAACACCTAACCTTAACACCTAACCTTAACACCTAACCTTAACACCTAACCTTATTAACACCTAACCTTATTAACACCTTATTAACACCTAACCTTATTAACACCTAACCTTATTAACACCTAGCCTTATTAACACCTAGCCTTATTAACACCTAACCTTAACACCTAACCTTAACACCTAACCTTAACACCTAACCTTAACACCTAGCCTTATTAACACCTAGCCTTATTAACACCTAGCCTTATTAACACCTAGCCTTATTAACACCTAGCCTTATTAACACCTAGCCTTATTAACACCTAACCTTAACACCTAACCTTAACACCTAACCTTAACACCTAGCCTTATTAACGCCTAACCTTATTAACACCTAACCTTATTAACACCTAACCTTATTAACGCCTAACCTTATTAACACCTAACCTTAACACCTAACCTTAACACCTAACCTTAACACCTAGCCTTATTAACGCCTAGCCTTATTAACACCTAGCCTTATTAACGCCTAACCTTATTAACACCTAACCTTATTAACACCTAACCTTATTAACGCCTAACCTTATTAACACCTAACCTTATTAACACCTAACCTTATTAACACCTAACCTTAACACCTAGCCTTAACACCTAGCCTTAACACCTAGCCTTAACACCTAACCTTAACACCTAGCCTTAACACCTAGCCTTAACACCTAGCCTTAACACCTAGCCTTAACACCTAGCCTTATTAACACCTAGCCTTATTAACACCTAGCCTTATTAACACCTAGCCTTATTAACACCTAGCCTTATTAACACCTAGCCTTATTAACACCTAACCTTAACACCTAACCTTAACACCTAACCTTAACACCTAACCTTAACACCTAACCTTAACACCTAACCTTAACACCTAACCTTAACACCTAGCCTTAACACCTAGCCTTAACACCTAGCCTTAACACCTAGCCTTAACACCTAGCCTTATTAACACCTAGCCTTAACACCTAGCCTTATTAACACCTAGCCTTATTAACACCTAGCCTTAACACCTAGCCTTATTAACACCTAGCCTTATTAACACCTAGCCTTATTAACACCTAGCCTTATTAACACCTAGCCGTATTAACACCTAGCCTTATTAACACCTAGCCTTATTAACACCTAACCTTAACACCTAGCCTTATTAACACCTAGCCTTATTAACACCTAGCCTTATTAACACCTAGCCTTATTAACACCTAGCCTTATTAACACCTAGCCTTATTAACACCTAGCCTTATTAACACCTAGCCTTATTAACACCTAGCCTTATTAACACCTAGCCTTATTAACACCTAACCTTATTAACACCTAGCCTTATTAACACCTAGCCTTATTAACACCTAACCTTATTAACACCTAGCCTTAACACCTAGCCTTAACACCTAGCCTTAACACCTAGCCTTAACACCTAGCCTTAACACCTAGCCTTATTAACACCTAACCTTATTAACACCTAACCTTATTAACACCTAACCTTATTAACACCTAGCCTTAACACCTAGCCTTAACACCTAGCCTTAACACCTAGCCTTAACACCTAGCCTTAACACCTAGCCTTAACACCTAGCCTTAACACCTAGCCTTAACACCTAGCCTTAACACCTAGCCTTAACACCTAGCCTTAACACCTAGCCTTAACACCTAGCCTTAACGCCTTATTAACACCTAGCCTTATTAACACCTAGCCTTAACACCTAGCCTTAACACCTAGCCTTAACACCTAACCTTAACACCTAACCTTAACACCTAACCTTAACACCTAACCTTAACACCTAGCCTTATTAACACCTAGCCTTATTAACACCTAGCCTTATTAACACCTAGCCTTATTAACACCTAGCCTTATTAACACCTAACCTTATTAACACCTAACCTTAACACCTAACCTTATTAACACCTAGCCTTATTAACACCTAGCCTTATTAACACCTAACCTTATTAACACCTAACCTTAACACCTAACCTTATTAACACCTAACCTTATTAACACCTAGCCTTAACACCTAGCCTTAACACCTAGCCTTAACACCTAGCCTTAACACCTAGCCTTATTAACACCTAACCTTAACACCTAACCTTAACACCTAGCCTTATTAACACCTAGCCTAAGGTTAAGGCAGCCTTTTTCCTCGTGTAGATGTGAAATGTCCCCACCAAGGAGATTTTTCTTTGTTTTACTCGTCTTTTTGGGTAATTTCAGTTCCCCCATGCGGATACAGGAACAAGACGCACTCCCAGTCCCCTCTGTCTATACACTATATATCCAGTACATTTGGAAAGTATTCAGACCCCTTGACCTTTACAGTTGGAGTGTTATTCTGAAATGCATTAAATAAATCTTTTTTTCTCCTCATCAATCTACACACAATTCCCCATAATGACAAAGCAAAAACAAAGCACACGGAGCATTGGCACAGCCTTCTGATAATGTGGTGTATGTTGCTCAAAGGTCCATGTTAGGACCGCTACTGTCAGACTGTCTGTCGACGAGACCTCACGACTTTATCAGTCTCGACAGACACACAGCCTTCAGGCACAGATCTCCATCTCGCATCGTTGTTGTGCCAGTGCGTTGTTTCCGTGTGCCAGTGCGTTGTGTCCGTGTGCCGGTGCGTTGTGTCCGTGTGCCGGTGCGTTGTGTCCGTGTGCCGGTGCGTTGTGTCCGTGTGCCGGTGCGTTGTGTCCGTGTGCCGGTGCGTTGTGTCCGTGTGCCGGTGCGTTGTGTCCGTGTGCCGGTGCGTTGTGTCCGTGTGCCGGTGCGTTGTGTCCGTGTGCCGGTGCGTTGTGTCCGTGTGCCGGTGCGTTGTGTCCGTGTGCCGGTGCGTTGTGTCCGTGTGCCGGTGCGTTGTGTCCGTGTGCCGGTGCGTTGTGTCCGTGTGCCGGTGCGTTGTGTCCGTGTGCCGGTGCGTTGTGTCCGTGTGCCGGTGCGTTGTGTCCGTGTGCCGGTGCGTTGTGCCCGTGTGCCGGTGCGTTGTGCCCGTGTGCCGGTGCGTTGTGTCCGTGTGCGGTGCGTTGTGTCCGTGTGCCGGTGCGTTGTGTCCGTGTGCCGGTGCGTTGTGTCCGTGTGCCGGTGCGTTGTGTCCGTGTGCCGGTGCGTTGTTTCCGTGTGCCGGTGCGTTGTGTCCGTGTGCCGGTGCGTTGTGTCCGTGTGCCAGTGCGTTGTGTCCGTGTGCCAGTGCGTTGTTTCCGTGTGCCAGTGCGTTGTTTGTGCAGCAGAACCTTTCTCGTGACTAAGTACTGACTCTTAATCATCCAAATGAACCTTCATTATCTCTTATACCACCTCCCTCCCTCACTCCTTCCACTCTCCCTCCCTCACTCCTTCCACTCTCCCTCACTCACTCCTTCCACTCTCCCTCACTCACTCCTTCCACTCTCCCTCACTCACCCCTTCCACTCTTCCTCCCTCACTCCTTCCACTCTCCCTCCCTCACTCCTTCCACTCTCCCTCACTCACTCCTTCCACTCTCCCTCCCTCCCACCTCTCCCTCCCTCACCTCTCCCACCTCTCCCTCCCTCACTCACTCCTTCCACTCTCCCTCCCTCCTTCCTTCCTTCCTTCCTTCCTTCCTTCCTTCCTTCCTTACTCCCTCACTCCTTCCACTCTCCCTCCCTCACTCCTTCCACTCTCACTCACTCCCTCCCTCACTCCTTCCACTCTCCCTCACTCCTTCCACACTCCCTCACTCCCTCACTCCTTCCACTCTCCCTCCCTCCCTCACTCCTTCCACTCTCCCTCCCTCACTCCTTCCACTCTCCCTCCCTCACTCCTTCCACTCTCCTTCCCTCCCTCCTTCCACTCTCCCTCCCTCCTTCCCTCACTCCTTCCACTCTCCCTCCCTCACTCCTTCCACTCTCCCTCCCTCACTCCTTCCACTCTCCCTCCCTCCTTCCTTCCTTCCTTCCTTCCTTCCTTACTCCCTCACTCCTTCCACTCTCCCTCCCTCACTCCTTCCACTCTCACTCACTCCCTCCCTCACTCCTTCCACTCTCCCTCACTCCTTCCACTCTCCCTCACTCCCTCACTCCTTCCACTCTCCCTCCCTCCCTCACTCCCTTCCACTCTCCCTCCCTCACTCCTTCCACTCTCCCTCCCTCACTCCTTCCACTCTCCTTCCCTCCCTCCCTTCCACTCTCCCTCCCTCCTTCCCTCACTCCTTCCACTCTCCCTCCCTCACTCCTTCCACTCTCCCTCCACTCTCCCTCCCTCCCTCACTCCTTCCACTCTCCCTCCCTCACTCCTTCCACTCTCCCTCCCTCCCTCCCTCCTTCCACTCTCCCTCCCTCCTTCCACTCTCCCTCCCTCACTCCTTCCCTCCCTCCCTCCCTCCCTCCCTCCCTCCCTCCCTCCCTCCCTCCCTCCCTCCCTCCCTCCCTCCCTCCCTCCCTCCCTCCCTCCCTCCCTCCCTCCCTCCCTCCCTCCCTCCCTCCTTCTACTCTCCCTTCCACTCTCCCTCCCTCACTCCTTCCACTCTCCCTCCCTCCCCCTCACTCCTTCCACTCTCCCTCCCTCACTCATTCCACTCTCCCTTCCTCCCTCACTCCTTCCACTCTCCCTCCCTCCCTCCCTCACTCCTTCCACTCTCACTCCCTCCTTCCACTCTCCCTCCCTCCCTCACTCCTTCCACTCTCCCTCCCTCCCTCACTCCTTCCACTCTCCCTCCACTCTCCCTCCCTCCCTCACTCCTTCCACTCTCCCTCCCTCGCTCCTTCCACTCTCCCTCCCTCACTCCTTCCACTCTCCTTCCCTCCCTCCTTCCACTCTCCCTCCCTCCTTCCCTCCTCCTTCCACTCTCCCTCCCTCCTCCTTCCACTCTCCCTCCACTCTCCCTCCCTCCCTCCCTCACTCCTTCCACTCTCCCTCCCTCACTCCTTCCACTCTCCCTCCCTCACTCCTTCCACTCTCCCTCCCTCCCTCCCTCCTTCCACTCTCCCTCCCTCCTTCCACTCTCCCTCCCTCACTCCTTCCACTCTCCCTCCCTCCCTCCCTCCCTCCCTCCCTCCCTCACTCCTTCTACTCTCCCTTCCACTCTCCCTCCCTCACTCCTTCCACTCTCCCTCCCTCCCTCACTCCTTCCACTCTCCCTCCCTCACTCATTCCACTCTCCCTTCCTCCCTCACTCCTTCCACTCTCCCTCCCTCCCTCCCTCCCTCACTCCTTCCACTCTCACTCCCTCCCTCACTCCTTCCTCCCTCCCTCACTCCTTCCACTCTCCTTCCACTCTCCCTTCCACTCTCCCTCCCTCCCTCCTTCCACTCTCCCTCCCAGGCAGACACTCTGAAGGAGCGCTATCAGAAGATAGGTGACACCAAGAGAACCACGCCCATCGAGGTGCTGTGTGAGATCTTCCCAGGTCTGTGTCTCTTCTCTTTGTCCTTCTTTCTGTCCCACTTCTAGTTCCTTCCAGTACTTTACGTTATCCTGCTGGTTGGGAGTAAATAACTACGTAACACCTGAAATATTGGAAAGGTATTTCATTGTTTTTCATACCTGTATTTAATGTTTCTCTCCCTGTAGAAGAGATGGCCACCTACCTGTATTTAATGTTTCTCTCCCTGTAGAAGAGATGGCCACCTACCTGTATTTAGTGTGTTTCTCTCCCTGTAGAAGAGATGGCCACCTACCTGTATTTAATGTTTCTCTCCCTGTAGAAGAGATGGCCACCTACCTGTATTTAGTGTGTTTCTCTCCCTGTAGAAGAGATGGCCACCTACCTGTATTTAGTGTGTTTCTCTCCCTGTAGAAGAGATGGCCACCTACCTGTATTTAGTGTGTTTCTCTCCTTGTTGAAGAGATGGCCACCTACCTGTATTTAGTGTGTTTCTCTCCCTGTAGAAGAGATGGCCACCTACCTGTATTTAGTGTGTTTCTCTCCCTGTAGAAGAGATGGCCACCTACCTGTATTTAGTGTGTTTCTCTCCTTGTTGAAGAGATGGCCACCTACCTGTATTTAGTGTGTTTCTCTCCTTGTTGAAGAGATGGCCACCTACCTGTATTTAATGTTTCTCTCCCTGTAGAAGAGATGGCCACCTACCTGTATTTAATGTTTCTCTCCCTGTAGAAGAGATGGCCACCTACCTGCGTTATGTGCGTTCTCTGGACTTCTTGGAGAAGCCGGACTACGACCACTTACGGAAACTCTTCACCGACCTCTTCGATAGCAACGGCTACGTCTTTGATTACGAGTACGACTGGGTCGGCAAGCCACTGGTCAGTCCATATCTCTACTATTAATGCTCTGTCGCTCTGCAGGACAACGGGCCTCATGTATCAGCATGCATATCATTGATATACATGGGTTTCACGCTATATTTTGGATTCTTACTAAGTTAGATGGATGAGTTTATCAGAATGGTAACAATTACTGTTTAGTTTTAACCATGACCTTTAACCCCTCTGCGCAGTACAGTCCTATTGGCTGTTTAGTTTTAACCATGACCTTTAACCCCTCAGTACACTCCTATTGGCGGTTTAGTTTTAATCATGACCTTTAACCCCTCTCTTCAGTACACTCCTATTGGCTATTTAGTTAATGATGATCTTTAACCTCTCTCCTCAGCCTACTCCCATTGGTCCAGTCCCCAGTGAGACCCTCCTGCAGTCCAGCAGTAGAGACAAGGCAACGCAGCAGACCAAAAACCAGGTAGGACACACACACACACACACATACACACACACACACACTGAAGACCCAGTCCTTGATGAAGAACAGCTACTTCAGTTTCTCTTGATAGACTGACTTACAGCAAAACTGACAGAAGAATTTTCTGAGGAAAAAGCGCAACTTTTTTTCATTCAAATTTCACACGTCATTCTCTGCATTAGCTGAATTTGACATTTAGTGTTACTAACATAACTGTAGCCTGGTCCACATCCACTGGTACTTCTGCCAACTCAATCATCATTGTCAAGCCAAACAGACTGGTACCCAGGCTATATTAAAGAGACCAGAAACGGACTGGTTTCAGTCTCAGAACATCACCTTGTTCTGTCTCCGACCGTCAGCTTGTTCTGTCTCCGACCGTCAGCTTGTTCTGTCTCCGACCGTCAGCTTGTTCTGTCTCCGACCGTCAGCTTGTTCTGTCTCCGACCGTCAGCTTGTTCTGTCTCCGACCGTCAGCTTGTTCTGTCTCCGACCGTCAGCTTGTTCTGTCTCCGACCGTCAGCTTGTTCTGTCTCCGACCGTCAGCTTGTTCTGTCTCCGACCGTCAGCTTGTTCTGTCTCCGACCGTCAGCTTGCTCTGCCCCCGACCGTCAGCTTGTTCGGCCCCGACCGTCAGCTTGTTCTGCCCCCGACCGTCAGCTTGTTCGGCCCCCGACCGTCAGCTTGTTCTGCCTCCGACCGTCAGCTTGTTCGGCCCCCGACCGTCAGCTTGTTCTGTCCCCGACCGTCAGCTTGTTCTGTCTCAGAACTTCACCTTGTTCTGCCTCAGACCGTCAGCTTGTTCTGTCTCCGACCGTCAGCTTGTTCTGTCTCCGACCGTCAGCTTGTTCTGTCTCCGACCGTCAGCTTGTTCTGTCTCCGACCGTCAGCTTGTTCTGTCTCCGACCGTCAGCTTGTTCTGTCTCCGACCGTCAGCTTGTTCTGTCTCCGACCGTCAGCTTGTTCTGTCTCCGACCGTCAGCTTGTTCTGTCTCCGACCGTCAGCTTGTTCTGTCTCCGACCGTCAGCTTGTTCTGTCTCCGACCGTCAGCTTGTTCTGTCTCCGACCGTCAGCTTGTTCTGTCTCCGACCGTCAGCTTGCTCTGCCCCCGACCGTCAGCTTACTCGGCCCCCGACCGTCAGCTTGTTCGGCCCCCGACCGTCAGCTTGTTCGGCCCCCGACCGTCAGCTTGTTCTGCCTCCGACCGTCAGCTTGTTCTGCCCCCGACCGTCAGCTTGTTCTGTCCCCGACCGTCAGCTTGTTCTGTCTCAGAACTTCACCTTGTTCTGCCTCAGACCGTCAGCTTGTTCTGTCTCCGACCGTCAGCTTGTTCTGTCTCCGACCGTCAGCTTGTTCTGTCTCAGACCGTCAGCTTGTTCTGTCTCCGACCGTCAGCTTGTTCTGTCTCCGACCGTCAGCTTGTTCTGTCTCCGACCGTCAGCTTGTTCTGTCTCCGACCGTCAGCTTGTTCTGTCTCCGACCGTCAGCTTGTTCTGTCTCCGACCGTCAGCTTGTTCTGTCTCAGACCGTCAGCTTGTTCTGTCTCAGACCGTCAGCTTGTTCTGTCTCCGACCGTCAGCTTGTTCTGTCTCCGACCGTCAGCTTGTTCTGTCTCCGACCGTCAGCTTGTTCTGTCTCCGACCGTCAGCTTGTTCTGTCTCCGACCGTCAGCTTGTTCTGTCTCAGACCGTCAGCTTGTTCTGTCTCAGACCGTCAGCTTGTTCTGTCTCAGACCGTCAGCTTGTTCTGTCTCAGACCGTCAGCTTGTTCTGTCTCCGACCGTCAGCTTGTTCTGTCTCCGACCGTCAGCTTGTTCTGTCTCCGACCGTCAGCTTGTTCTGTCTCCGACCGTCAGCTTGTTCTGTCTCCGACCGTCAGCTTGTTCTGCCTCCGACCGTCAGCTTGTTCTGCCTCCGACCGTCAGCTTGTTCTGCCTCCGACCGTCAGCTTGTTCTGCCCCCGACCGTCAGCTTGTTCTGTCCCCGACCGTCAGCTTGTTCTGTCCCCGACCGTCAGCTTGTTCTGTCTCAGAACTTCACCTTGTTCTGTCTCAGAACTTCACCTTGTTCTGCCTCAGACCGTCAGCTTGTTCTGTCTCCGACCGTCAGCTTGTTCTGCCCCCGACCGTCAGCTTGCTCTGCCCCCGACCGTCAGCTTGTTCGGTCTCCGACCGTCAGCTTGTTCTGTCTCCGACCGTCAGCTTGTTCTGTCTCCGACCGTCAGCTTGTTCTGTCTCCGACCGTCAGCTTGTTCTGTCTCCGACCGTCAGCTTGTTCTGTCTCCGACCGTCAGCTTGTTCTGTCTCAGACCGTCAGCTTGTTCTGCCTCAGACCGTCAGCTTGTTCTGCCTCAGACCGTCAGCTTGTTCTGCCCCAGACCGTCAGCTTGTTCTGTCTCCGACCGTCAGCTTGTTCTGTCTCCGACCGTCAGCTTGTTCTGTCTCAGACCGTCACCTTGTTCTGTCTCCGACCGTCAGCTTGTTTGGCCCCCGACCGCCAGCTTGTTCGGCCCCCGACCGTCAGCTTGTTCGGCCTCCGACCGTCAGCTTGTTCTGTCTCCGACCGTCAGCTTGTTCTGCCTCCGACCGTCAGCTTGTTCGGCCCCCGACCGTCAGCTTGTTCGGCCTCCGACCGTCAGCTTGTTCGGCCTCCGACCGTCTGCTTGTTCTGTCTCAGACCGTCAGCTTGTTCATCCGTTTGTGCTTCTGCATGTCACGTGTAGTCTTCTGTCATGTCGTCCTCACGTCTCCCCCCCCCACGTCACAGCACTGCCCCTCAGGTCTGTCTGTCTGTGTCCTCTGTTTGAGCACTGTCTTAAGTAGCTGTCTAACTGCTTCTGCACAAGATGGAAAAGACACGACCTCTTTAAACTGAATTGTTTTGTTTGTTTACTTTTACACTCCTCTCTCTTCTTCCTCCTTTACCATCTCCTCCTTCATCCCTCTTCTTCCTCCTTTACCATCGCCTCCTCCATCCCTCTTCTTCCTCCTTTACCATCTCCTCCTTCATCTCTCTCCTTCCTCCTTTACCATCTCCTCCTTCATCTCTCTCCTTCCTCCTTTACCATCTCCTCCTTCATCTCTCTCCTTCCTCCTTTACCATCTCCTCCTTCATCCCTCTTCTTCCTCCCTCCATCTCCTCCTTCATCCCTCTTCTTCCTCCTTTACCATCTCCTCCTTCATCTCTCTTCTTCCTCCTTTACCATCTCCTTCCTCCTTTACCATCTCCTCCTTCATCTCTCTTCTTCCTCCCTCCATCTCCTCCTTCATCTCTCTTCTTCCTCCTTTACCATCTCCTCCTCCATCCCTCTTCTTCCTCCTTTACCATCTCCTCCTTCATCTCTCTCCTTCCTCCTTTACCATCTCCTC